>NC_056739.1:1257879672-1258077172 GCF_019279795.1 Protopterus annectens
AATTTTTTTATAAAACACAAAAGAAGCAGCCCCCACTATCCAGCAGCCAGTTAAAACAATCTAGCCAAAGTAAAGAAAGGCTTCAGCTAATTCAAGATGGCCTGTTCATGTGCTTTGAACAATCACTGTATAAACAAACAAGACCAGAGCTCGCAATTCTGAATTAGGACAATACTAAAGCATTAGCCTACAGACAGAAAGCACTACAGAGAGCCACAAACTGAAAGTTTTTAAACAGATAAAGGAGCAATGAGACTTTACAGAATTACTTTTAACTGCAAACAAATCAGTTATCTGTGCAGATTAGTTAATACTAATAAAAATACACTCAAAAACTATGCAGCGGCAATAAAAAGTGCTATATATAAATTGCTAGAAACAATAATCCATATAAATAATCGAAAAAAACAGGATACTTATATACCTCAGCTAAGAGTTGTAGTCAACACCTGTCCTCCACTCTGCTCAGTGTGTATAGACAGAAACTCTCCAAAAGTTAGGGCTTAAATTCCAAAAGATACAACCTTAGACAATATTTTTTTTTTACAAAAACACAAAAAAAACAGCCCCCACTAGCAAGAAGCCTATTAACACAATCTAGCCAAGGTAAAGAAAGGGTTCAGCTAATTCAAAATGGCCTATTCATGTGCTTTGAACAATCACTGTATAAACAAACAAGCCCAGAGCCAGCAATTCTGAACTAGGACAATACTAAAGCATTAGCCTACAGACAGTAAGCACTACATAGAACCACAAAATGAACATTTTTAAACAGAAAAAGGAGCAATGAAACTCTACAGAATGATTTTTAACTGCAAACAAATCGGTTACCTGTGCAAATTAGTTAATAGCAATAAAAACACACTCAAAAACTATGCTGCAAGCAATAAAAAGTGCTATATATAAATTGCTAGAATCAAAAATCAGTATAAATTATCGAAAAAAACAGGATACTTATATAGCTCATCTAAGAGATGTAGTCAACACCTCTCCTCCACTCTGTTCAGTGTGTATAGACTGAAACCCTCACAAAGCTAGGGCTTAAATATCAGAAAATACAACCTTAGACAAATTTTTTTTTTTTTTTTACAAAAACACAAAAGAACTAGCCCCCACTAGCCAGCAGCCAATTAACACAATCTAATCAAGGTAAAGAAAGGCTTAGCTAATCAAAGATGACCTGTTCATGTGTTTTGAACAATCACTGTATAAACAAACAAGCCCTGAGCCAGCAATTCTGAACTAGGAAAATACTAAAGATTTGCCTACAGACAATAAGCATTACAGAAAGCCACACAATGAAAGTTTTTAAACAGATAAAGGAGCAATGAGTCTGTACAGAATGTTTTTTTATCTGCAAACAAATCAGTTACCTGTGCAGATTAGTTAATAGCAATAAAAATACACTCAAAAACTATGCAGCAGGCAATAAAAAGTGCTATGTATATATTGCTAGAAACAATCATCAGTATAAATAATCGAGAAAAAACAGGATACTTATATATCTCAGCTAAGAGTTGTAGTCAACACCTCTCCTCTACTCTGGTCAGTGTGTATAGACAGAAACCTTCTCAAAGTTAGGGCTTAAATACCAGAAGATACAACCTTAGACAATTTTTTTTTTACAAAAACACAAAAGAACCAGCCCCCACTAGCAAGCAGCCAATTAACACAATCTAGCCAAGGTAAAGAAAGGCTTCAGCTAATTCAAGATGGCCTGTTCATGTGCTTTGAACAATCACTGTATAAACAAACAAGCGCAGAGCCAGCAATTCTGAACTAGGTCAATAATAAAGCATTGGCCTACAGACAGTAAGCACAACAGAAAGCCACAAAATGAAAGTTTTTAAACAGATAAAGGAGCAATGATACTCTACAGAATGCTTTTTTAACTGCAAACAAATCAGTTACCCATGCAGATTCGTTAATAGCAATAAAAATGCACTCAAAAACTATGCAGCGGCAATAAAAAGTGCTATATATAAATTGCTAGAAACAATAATCAGTATAAATAATAAAAAAAAACGGGATATTTATATATCTCAACTAAGACATGTAGTCAACACCTCTCCTCCACTCTGCTCAGTGTGCATAGACAGAAACCCTCTCAATGTTAGGGCTTAAATACCAGAAGATACAACCATAGACAACTTTTTTTTTTACAAATACACAAAAGAACCAGCCCCCACTAGCAAGCAGCAAATTAACAATATCTAGCCAAGGTAAAGGAAGTCTTCAGCTAATTCAAGATGACCTGTTTGTGTGCTTTGAACAATCACTGTATAAACAAACAAGCCCAGAGCCAGCAACTCTGAACTAGGACAATACTAAAGCATTAGCCTACAGACAGAAAGCACTACAGAGAGCGACAAAATGAAAGTTCTTAAACAGATAAAAGAGCAGTGAGACTCCACAGAATGATTTTTTAACTGCAAACAAATCAATTACCCATGCAGATTAGTTAATAGCAAAAAAATACACTCAAAAACTATGCAGCAGGCAAAAAAAAGTGCTATATATAAATTGCTAGAAAAAATAATCAGTATAAATATTCGAAAAAACAGGATACTTATATATCTCAGCTAAGAGATGTAGTCAACCCCTCTCCTCCACTCTGATCAATGTGTATAGACAGAAACCCTCTCAAAGTTAGGGCTTAAATACCAGAAGATACAACCTTAGACAACTTTTTTTTTTTTTTTTTACAAAAACACAAAAGAACCAGCCCACACTAGCCAGCAGCCAATTAAAACAATCTAGCCAAAGTAAAGAAAGGCTTCAGCTAATTCAAGATGGCCTGTTCATGTGCTTTGAACAATCACTGTATAAACAAACAAGACCAGAGCTAGCAATTCTGAATTAGGACAATACTAAAGCATTAGCCTACAGACAGAAAGCACTACAGAGAGCCACAAACTGAAAGTTTTTAAACAGATAAAGGAGCAATGAGACTTTACAGAATGATTTTTAACTGCAAACAAATCAGTTAGCTGTGCAGATTAGTTAATACTAATAAAAATACACTCAAAAACTATGCAGCGGCAATAAAAAGTGCTATATATAAATTGCTAGAAACAATAATCCGTTTAAATAATCGAAAAAAATAGGATACTTATATATCTCAGCTAAGAGTTGTAGTCAAGACCTGTCCTCCATTCTGCTCAGTGTGTATAGACAGAAACTCTCCGAAAGTTAGGGCTTAAATACCAGAAGATACAACCTTAGACAACATTTTTTTTTTTACAAAAACACAAAAGAACCAGCCCTCACTAGCCAGCAGCGAAATAACACAGTCTAGCCAATCAAAAGAAATGCTTCAACTTATTCAATATAGCCTGTTCATGTGCTTTGAACAGTCACTGTATAAACAAACAAGCCCAGAGCCAGCAATTCTGAACTAGGACAATACTAAAGCATTAGCCTACAGACAGTAAGCACTACAGAAAGCCACAAAATGAATGTTTTTAAACAGATAAAAAAGCAATGATACGCTACAGAATGCTGTTTTAACTGCACACAAATCAGTTACCTGTGCAGATTAGTCAATGGCAATAAACATACACTCAAAAACTATGCAGCAGGCAATAAAAAGTGCTATATATAAATTGCTAGAAAAAATAATCAGCATAAAAATTCGAAAAAAAAGGATACTTATATATCTCAGCTAATAGTTGTAGTCAACACCTCTCCTCCACTCTGCTCAGTGTGTATAGACAGAAACCCTCTCAAATTTATGGCTTAAATAGCAGAAGATACAACCTTAGACAACTTTGTTTTTTATAAAAACACAAAAGAACCAGACCACACTAGCCAGCAGCCAATTAACACAATCTAGCCAATGTAAAGAAAGGCTTCAGGTAATTCAAGATGGCCTGTTCATGTGCTTTGAACAATCACTGTATAAACAAACAAGCCCAGAGCTAGCAATTCTGAACTAGGGCAATACTAAAGCATTAGCCTACAGACAGTAAGCAGTACAGAAAGCCATAAAATGAAAGTTTTTAAACAGATAAAGGAGCAATGAGACTCTACAGTATGCTTTTGTAATTTTAAACAAATCAGATACCCATGCAGATTAGTTATTAGCAATAAAATTACACTCAAAAACTATGCAGCAGGCAATAAAAAGTCCTATATATAAATTGCTAGAAAAAATAATCAGTATAAATAATCAAAAAAAACAGGATACTTATATATCTCAGCTAAGAGATGTAGTCAACACCTCTCCTACACTCTGCTCAGTGTGTATAGACAGAAATCCTCTCAAAGTTAGGGCTTAAATACCAGAAGATACAACCTTAGACAACTTTTTTTTTTTTTTTTTACAAAAACATAAAATAACCAGCCACCACTAGCCAGCAGACAATTAATACAATGTAGCCAAGTTAAAGAAAGGCTTCAGCTAATTAAAGATGGCCAGTTCATGTGCCTTGAACAACCACTGTATAAACACACAAGCCCAGGGCCAGCAATTCTAAACTAGGACAATACTAAAGCATTAGCCTACAGACAGTAAGCACTACAGAAAGCCACAAAATGAATGTTTTTAAACAGATAAAAAAGCAATGATACTCTACAGAATGCTGTTTTAACTGCACACAAATCAGTTACCCATGCAGATTAGTCAATGGCAATAAACATACACTCAAAAACTATGCAGCAGGCAATAAAAAGTGCTATATATAAATTGCTAGAAAAAATAATCAGCATAAAAAATCGAAAAAAAAGGATACTTATATATCTCAGCTAATAGTTGTAGTCAACACCTCTCCTCCACTCTGCTCAGTGTGTATAGACAGAAACCGTCTCAAATTTAGGGCTTAAATAGCAGAAGATTCAACCTTAGACATCGTTTTTTTTTCTTTATATAAAAACACAAAAGAACCAGCCCCCACTATCCAGCAGCCAATTAAAACAATCTAGCCAAAGTAAGGCTTCAGCTAATTCAAGATGGCCTGTTCATGTGCTTTGAACAATCACTGTATAAACAAACAAGACCAGAGCTAGCAATTCTGAACTAGGACAATACTAAAGCATTAGCCTACAGACAGAAAGCACTACAGAGAGCCACAAACTGAAAGTTTTTAAACAGATAAAGGAGCAATGAGACTTTACAGAATGATTTTTTAACTGCAAACAAATCAGTTACCCATGCAGATTAGTTAATAGCAATAAAAATACACTCAAAAACTATCTAGCGGCAATAAAAAGTGCTATATATAAATTGCTAGAAACAATAATCAGTATAAATAATCGAAAAAAACAGGATATTTATATATCTCAACTAAGAGATGTAGTCAACACCTCTCCTCCACTCTGCTCAGTGTGTATAGACTGAAACCCTCTCAATGTTAGGGCTTAAATACCAGAAGATACAACCATAGACAACTTTTTTTTTTTTTTACAAAAACACAAAAGAACCAGCCCCCACTAGCAAGCAGCAAATTAACAATATCTAGCCAAGGTAAAGGAAGGCTTCAGCTAATTCAAGATAGCCTGTTTACGTACTTTGAACAATCACTGTATAAACAAACAAGCCCAGAGCCAGCAACTCTGAACTAGGACAATACTAAAGCATTAGCCTACAGAGAGTAAGCACTACAGAGAGCCACAAAATGAAAGTTCTTAAACAGATAAAAAAGCAATGAGACTCCACAGAATGATTTTTTAACTGCAAACAAATCAGTTACCCATGCAGATTAGTTAATAGCAAAAAATACACTCAAAAACTATGCAGCAGGCAATAAAAAGTGCTATATATAAATTGCTTGAAAAAAAATCAGTATAATTAATCGAAAAAAACAGGATACTTATATATCTCAGCTAAGAGATGTAGTCAACACCACTCCTCCACTCTGCTCAATGTGTATAGACAGAAACCCTCTCAAAGTTAGGGCTTAAATACCAGAAGATACAACCTTAGACAACTTTTTTTTTTTTTTTTTTTTTACAAAAACACAAAAGAACCAGCCCACACTAGCCAGCAGCCAATTAAAACTATCTAGCCAAGGTAAAGAAAGGCTTCAGCTAATTCAAGATGGCCTGTTCATGTGCTTTGAACAATCACTGTATAAACAATCAAGCCCAGAGCCAGCAATTCTGAACTAGGACAATACTAAAGCATTAGCCTACAGACAGTAAGCACTACAGAAAGCCACAAAATGAAAGTTTTTAAACAGATAAAGGAGAAATGAGACTCTACAGAATGTTTTTATCTGCAAACAAATCAGTTACCTTTGCAGATTAGTTAATAGCATTAAAAATACACTCAAATCTATGCAGCAGGCAATAAAAAGTGCTACGTATAAATTGCTAGAAACAATCAGTATAAATAATCAAAAAAAACAGGAGACATATATCTCAGCTAAGAGTTGTAGTCAACACCTCTCCTCTACTCTGTTCAGTGTTTATAGACAGAAACCCTCTCAAAGTTAGGGCTTAAATAGCAGAAGAAACCACCTTAGACAACATTTTTTTTACAAAAACACAAAAGAACCAGCCCACACTAGCCACAAGCCAGTTAACACAGTCTAGCCAAGGTAAAGAAAGGCTTCACCTTATTCAAAATGGCCTGTGCATGTGCTTTGAACAGTCACTGTATAAACAAACAAGCCCAGAGCTAGCAATTCTGAACTAGGGCAATACTAAAGCATTAGCCTACAGACAGTAAGCAGTACAGAAAGCCATAAAATGAAAGTTTTTAAACAGATAAAGGAGCAATGAGACTCTACAGAATGCTTTTGTAATTGCAAACAAATCAGTTACCCATGCAGATTAGTTATTAACAATAAAATTACACTAAAAAACTATGCAGCAGGCAATAAAAAGTCCTATATATAAATTGCTAGAAAAAATAATCAGTATAAATAATCAAAAAAAACAGGATACTTATATATCTCAGCTAAGAGATGTAGTCAACACCTCTCCTACACTCTGCTCAGTGTGTATAGACAGAAACCCTCTCAAAACTAGGGCTTAAATACCAGAAGATACAACCTTAGACAACTTTTTTTTTTACAAAAACACAAAATAACCAGCCCCCACAAGCCAGCAGACAATTAATACAATGTAGCCAAGTTAAAGAAAGGCTTCAGCTAATTCAAGATGGCCGGCTCATGTGCTTTGAACAACCACTGTATAAACACACAAGCCCAGGGCCAGCAATTCTAAACTAGGACAATACTAAAGCATTAGCCTACAGACAGTAAGCACTACAGAACACCACAAAATGAAAGTTTTTAAACAGATAAAGGAGCAATGAGACTCTACAGAATGTTTTTTATATGGAAACAAATCAGTTACCTGTGCAGATTAGTTAATAGCAATAAAAATACACTCAAAAACTATGCAGCAGGCCTTAAAAAGTGCTATGTATAAATTGCTAGAACAATAATCAGTACAAATAATCGAAAAAAACAGGATACTTATGTATCTCAGCTAAGAGTTGTTGTCAACACCTCTCCTCCTCTCTGCTCAGTGTGTAACGACAGAAACCCTCTGAAAGTTAGGGTGTAAATCCAAGAAGATACAACTTTAGACAACTTTTTTTTTTTTTTTACAAAAACACAAAAGAACCAGGCCCCACTAGCCAGCAGCCAATTAACACAATCTAGGCAAGGTAAAGAACGGCTTCAGCTAATTCAAGATGGCCTGTTCATGGGCTTTGAACAATCACTGTATAAACAATCAAGCCCAGAGCCAGCAATTCTGAACTAGGACAATACTAAAGCATTTACCTACAGACAGTAAGCACTACAGAAAGCCACAAAATGAATGTTTTTAAACAGATAAAGGAGAAATGAGACTCTACAGAATGTTTTTTATCTGCAAACAAATCAGTTACCTTTGTAGATTAGTTAATAGCATTAAAAATACACTCTAATCTATGCAGCAGGCAATAAAATGTGCTACGTATAAATTGCTAGAAACAATCAGTATAAAAATTCGAAAAAAACAGGAGACTTATATATCTCAGCTAAGAGTTGTAGTCAACACCTCTCCTCTACTCTGTTCAGTGTTTATAGACAGAAACCCTATCAAAGTTAGGGCTTAAATACCAAAAGATACAACCTTAGACAACTTTTTTTTTCCCTACAAAAACACAAAAAAAACAGCCCCCACTAGCCAGAAGCCAATTAACACAATCTAGCCAAGGTAAAGAAAGGGTTCAGCTAATTCAAAATGGCCTATTCATGTGCTTTGAACAATCACTGTATAAACAAACAATCCCAGAGCCAGCAATTCTGACCTAGGACAATACTAAACCATTAGCCTACAGACAGTAAGCACTACATAGAACCACAAAATGAACGTTTTTAAATAGATAAAGGAGCACTGAGACTCTACAGAATTATTTTAACTGCAAACAAATCAGTTACCCATGCAAATTAGTTAATAGCAGTAAAAATACACTCAAAACTATGCAGCAGGCAATAAAAAGTGCTATATATAAATTGCTAGAAACAAAAATCAGTATAAATAATCGAAAAAATCAGGATACTTATATATCTCATCTAAGGGATGTAGTCAACACCTCTCCTCCACTCTGTTCAGTGTGTATAGATTGAAACCCTCTCAAAGCTAGGGCTTAAATATCAGAAAATACAACCTTGGACAACTTTTTTTTTTTTTTTTTTACAAAAACACAAAAGAACTAGCCCCCACTAGCCAGCAGCCAATTAACACAATCTAGTCAAGGTAAAGAAAGGCTTCAGCTAATCAAAGATGACCTGTTCATGTGTTTTGAACAATCACTGTATAAACAAACAAGCCATGAGCCAGCAATTCTGAACTAGGACAATACTAAAGCATTAGCCTACTGACAGTAAGCACTACAGAAAGCCACACAATGAACGTTTTTAAACAGATAAAGGAGCAATGAGACTGTACAGAATGTTTTTTATCTGCAAACAAATCAGTTACCTGTGCAGATTAGTTACTAGCAATAAAAATGCACTCAAACACTATGCAGCAGGCAATAAAAAGTGCTATGTATAAATTGCTAGAAACAATCATCAGTATAAATAATCGAAAAAAAAAACAGGATACTTATATATCTCAGCTAAGAGTTGTAGTCAACACCTCTCCTCTACTCTGGTCAGTGTGTATAATCAGAAAACTTCTCAAAGTTAGGGCTTAAATACCAGAAGATACAACCTTAGACAATTTTTTTTTTACAAAAACACAAAAGAACCAGCCCCCACTAGCGAGCAGCCAATTAACACAATCTAGCCAAGGTAAAGAAAGGCTTCAGCTAATTCAAGATGGCCTGTTCATGTGCTTTGAACAATCACTGTATAAACAAACAAGCGCAGAGCCAGCAATTCTGAACTAGGACAATAATAAAGCATTGGCCTACAGACAGTAAGCACAACAGAAAGCCTGAAAATGAAAGTGTTTAAACAGATAAAGAAGCATTGATACTCTACAGAAAGCTTTTTAACTGCAAACAAATCAGTTACCCGTGCAAATTAGTTAATAGCAATAAAAATACACTCAAAAACTATGCATCAGGCAATAAAACTGCTATATATAAATTGCTAGAAACAATAATCAGTATAAATAATCGAAAAAAACAGGATACTTATATACCTCAGGTAAGAGTTGTAGTCAACACCTCTCCTCCACTCTGCTCAGTGTGTATAGACAGAAACCCTCTGAAAGTTAGGGCTTAAATACCAGAAGAAACAACCTTAGACAACATTTTTTTTTACAAAAACACAAAAGAACCAGCCCACACTAGCCACAAGCCAGTTAACAAGTCTAGCCAAGGTAAAGAAAGGCTTCAGCTTATTCAAGATGGCCTGTGCATGTGCTTTGAACAGTCACTGTATAAACAAGCAAGCCCAGAGCCAGCAATTCTGAACTAGGACAATACTAAAGCATTACCCTACAGACAGTAAGCACTACAGAAAGCCACAAAAATGACTGTTTTTAAACAGATAAAAAAGCAATGATATACTACAGAATGCTGTTTTAACTGCAAACAAATCAGTTACCCTTGCAGATTAGTCAATAGCAATAAACATACACTCAAAAGTTATGCAGCAGGCAATAAAAAGTGCTATATATAAATTGCTAGCAAAAATAATCAGAATAAAAAATTGAAAAAAACAGGATACTTACATATATCAGCTAAGAGTTGTAGTCAGCACCTCTCCTCCACTCTGCTCAGTGTGTATAGACAGAAACCCTCTCAAATTTATGGCTTAAATAGCAGAAGATACAACCTTAGACAACTTTTTTTTTATATAAAAACACAAAAGAACCAGACCACAATAGCCAGCAGCCAATTAACACAATCTAGCCAAGGTAAAAAAAGGCTTCAGGTAATTCAAGATGGCCTGTTCATGTGCTTTGAACAATCACTGTATAAACAAACAAGCCCAGAGCTAGCAATTCTGAACTAGGGCAATACTAAAGCATTAGCCTACAGACAGTAAGCAGTACAGAAAGCCATAAAATGAAAGTTTTTAAACAGATAAAGGAGCAATGAGACTCTACAGAATGCTTTTGTAATTGCAAACAAATCAGTTACCCACGCAGATTAGTTATTAACAATAAAATTACACTAAAAAACTATGCAGCAGGCAATAAAAAGTCCTATATATAAATTGATAGAAAAAATAATCAGTATAAATAATAAAAAAACGGATACTTATTTATCTCAGCTAAGAGATGTAGTCAACACCTCTCCTACACTCTCCTCAGTGTGTATAGTCAGAAATCCACTCAAAGTTAGGGCTTAAATACCAAAAGGTACAACCTTAGACAACTTTTTTTTTTTTTTTTTTTTTTACAAAAACACAAAAGAACCAGCTCCCACTAGCCAGCATAAAATTAATACAATGTAGCCAAGTTAAAAAAAGGCTTCAGCTAATTCAAGATGGCCTGTTCATGTGCCTTGAACAACCACTGTATAAATACACAACCCAGGGCCAGGAATTCTGAACTAGGACAATACTAAAGCATTAGCCTACAGACAGTAAGCACTACAGAAAGCTACAAAATGAAAGTTTTTAAACAGATAAAGGAGCAATGAGACTCTAGAGAATGTTTTATATGCAAACAAATCAGTTACCTGTGCAGATTAGTTAATAGCAATAAAAATACACTCAAAAACTATGCAGCAGGCCTTAAAAAGTGCTATGTATAAATTGCTAGAACAATAATCAGTACAAATAATCGAAAAAAACAGGATACTTATGTATCTCACCTAAGAGTTGTTGTCAACACCTCTCCTCCTCTCTGCTCAGTGTGTAACGACAGAAACCCTCTGAAAGTTAGGGTGTAAATCCAAGAAGATACAACTTTAGACAACTTTTGTTTTCTTTTTTTTTTTACAAAAACACAAAAGAACCAGGCCCCACTAGCCAGCAGCCAATTAACACAATCTAGGCAAGGTAAAGAACGGCTTCAGCTAATTCAAGATGGCCTGTTCATGGGCTTTGAACAATCACTGTATAAACAATCAAGCCCAGAGCCAGCAATTCTGAACTAGGACAATACTAAAGCATTTACCTACAGACAGTAAGCACTACAGAAAGCCACAAAATGAACGTTTTTAAACAGATAAAGGAGAAATGAGACTCTACAGAATGTTTTTTATCTGCAAACAAATCAGTTACCTTTGTAGATTAGTTAATAGCATTAAAAATACACTCTAATCTATGAAGCAGGGAATAAAAAGTGCTACGTATAAATTGCTAGAAACAATCAGTATAAATAATCGAAAAAAACAGGAGACTTATATATCTCAGCTAAGAGTTGTAGTCAACACCTCTCCTCTACTCTGTTCAGTGTTTATAGACAGAAACCCTCTCAAAGTTAGGGCTTAAATACCAGAAGATACAACCTTAGACAACTTTTTTTTTCCCTACAAAAACACAAAAAAAACAGCCCCCACTAGCCAGAAGCCAATTAACACAATCTAGCCAAGGTAAAGAAAGGGTTCAGCTAATTCAAAATGGCCTATTCATGTGCTTTGAACAATCACTGTATAAACAAACAATCCCAGAGCCAGCAATTCTGACCTAGGACAATACTAAACCATTAGCCTACAGACAGTAAGCACTACATAGAACCACAAAATGAACGTTTTTAAATAGATAAAGGAGCACTGAGACTCTACAGAATTATTTTTAACTGCAAACAAATCAGTTACCCATGCAAATTAGTTAATAGCAATAAAAATACACTCAAAAACTATGCAGCAGGCAATAAAAAGTGCTATATATAAATTGCTAGAAACAAAAATCAGTATAAATAATCGAAAAAAACAGGATACTTATATATCTCATCTAAGAGATGTAGTCAACACCTCTCCTCCACTCTGCTCAGTGTGTATAGACCAAAACCCTCTCAAAGCTAGGGCTTAAATATCAGAAAATACAACCTTAGACAACTTTTTTTTTTTTTTTACAAAAACACAAAAGAACTAGCCCCCACTAGCCAGCAGCCAATTAACACAATCTAGTCAAGGTAAAGAAAGGCTTCAGCTAATCAAAGATGACCTGTTCATGTGTTTTGAACAATCACTGTATAAACAAACAAGCCCTGAGCCAGCAATTTTGAACTAGGACAATACTAAAGCATTAGCCTACAGACAGTAAGCACTACAGAAAGCCACACAATGAACGTTTTTAAACAGATAAAGGAGCAATGAGACTGTACAGAATGTTTTTTATCTGCAAACAAATCAGTTACCTGTGCAGATTAGTTACTAGCAATAAAAATGCACTCAAACACTATGCAGCAGGCAATAAAAAGTGCTATGTATAAATTGCTAGAAACAATCATCAGTATAAATAATCGAAAAAAAAAAACAGGATACTTATATATCTCAGCTAAGAGTTGTAGTCAACACCTCTCCTCTACTCTGGTCAGTGTGTATAATCAGAAAACTTCTCAAAGTTAGGGCTTAAATACCAGAAGATACAACCTTAGACAATTTTTTTTTTACAAAAACACAAAAGAACCAGCCCCCACTAGCGAGCAGCCAATTAACACAATCTAGCCAAGGTAAAGAAAGGCTTCAGCTAATTCAAGATGGCCTGTTCATGTGCTTTGAACAATCACTGTATAAACAAACAAGCACAGAGCCAGCAATTCTGAACTAGGACAATAATAAAGCATTGGCCTACAGACAGTAAGCACAACAGAAAGCCTGAAAATGAAAGTGTTTAAACAGATAAAGAAGCATTGATACTCTACAGAAAGCTTTTTAACTGCAAACAAATCAGTTACCCGTGCAAATTAGTTAATAGCAATAAAAATACACTCAAAAACTATGCATCAGGCAATAAAACTGCTATATATAAATTGCTAGAAGCAATAATCAGTATAAGTAATCGAAAAAAACAGGATACTTATATACCTCAGGTAAGAGTTGTAGTCAACACCTCTCCTCCACTCTGCTCAGTGTGTATAGACAGAAACCCTCTGAAAGTTAGGGCTTAAATACCAGAAGAAACAACCTTAGACAACATTTTTTTTTACAAAAACACAAAAGAACCAGCCCACACTAGCCACAAGCCAGTTAACAAGTCTAGCCAAGGTAAAGAAAGGCTTCAGCTTATTCAAGATGGCCTGTGCATGTGCTTTGAACAGTCACTGTATAAACAAGCAAGCCCAGAGCCAGCAATTCTGAACTAGGACAATACTAAAGCATTAGCCTACAGACAGTAAGCACTACAGAAAGCCACAAAATGAATGTTTTTAAACAGATAAAAAAGCAATTATACACTACAGAATGCTGTTTTAACTGCAAACAAATCAGTTAACCTTGCAGATTAGTCAATAGCAATAAACATACACCCAAAAGCTATGCAGCAGGCAATAAAAAGTGCTATATATAAATTGCTAGCAAAAATAATCAGTATAAAAAATTGAAAAAAAAACAGGATACTTACATATCTCAGCTAAGAGTTGTAGTCAACACCTCTCCTCCACTCTGCTCAGTGTGTATAGACAGAAACCCTCTCAAATTTATGGCTTAAATAGCAGAAGATACAACCTTAGACAACTTTGTTTTTTTATAAAAACACAAAAGAACCAGCACCCACTAGCCAGCAGCCAATTAACACAATCTAGCCAAGGTTAAAAAAGACTTCAGTTAATTCAAGATGGCCTTTTCATGTGCTTTGAACAATCACTGTATAAACAAAGAAGCCCACAGCTAGCAATTCTGAGCTAGGACAATACTAAAGCATTAGCCTACAGACAGTAAGCAGTACAGAAAGCCATAAAATGGAAGTTTTTAAACAGATAAAGAAGCAATGAGACTCTACAGTATGCTTTTGTAACTGCAGACAAATCAGTTACCCATGCAAATTAGTTACTAGCAATAAAATTACACTCAAAAACTATGCAGCAGGCAATAAAAAGTCCTATATATAAATTGATAGAAAAAATAATCAGTATAAATAATAAAAAAAACGGATACTTATTTATCTCAGCTAAGAGATGTAGTCAACACCTCTCCTACACTCTCCTCAGTGTGTATAGTCAGAAATCCACTCAAAGTTAGGGCTTAAATACCAGAAGATACAACCTTAGGCAACTTTTTTTTTTTTTTCAAAAACACAAAATAACTAGCCCCCACTAGCCAGCAGACAATTAATACAATGTAGCCAAGTTAAAGAAAGGCTTCAGCTAATTCATGATGGCCGGTTCATGTGCCTTGAACAACCACTGTATATACACACAAGCCCAGTGCCAGCAATTCTAAACTAGGACAATACTAAAGCTTTAGCCTACAGACAGTAAGCACTACAGAACACCACAAAAGTTAAGTTTTTAAACAGATAAAGGAGCAATGAGAATCTACAGAATGTTTTTTATAGGGAAATGAATCAGTTACCTGTACAGATTAGTTAATAGCAATAAAAATACACTCAAAAACTATGCAGCAGGCCTTAAAAAGTGCTATGTATAAATTGCTAGAACAATAATCAATATAAATAATCGAAAAAAACAGGATACTTATGTATCTCAGCTAAGAGTTGTTGTCAACACCTCTCCTCCTCTCTGCTCAGTGTGTATAGACAGAAACCCTCTCAAAGTTATGGCTTTAAATACAAGAAGATACAACTTTAGACAACTTTTTTTTTCTTTTTTTTTTTTTACAAAAACACAAAAGAACCAGGCCCCACTAGACAGCAGCCAATTAACACAATCTAGGCAAGGTAAAGAACAGCTTCAGCTAATTCAAGATGGCCTGTTCATGTGCTTTGAACAATCACTGTATAAACAAAAAAGCACAGAGCCAGCAATTCTGAACTAGGACAATACTAAAGCATTGGCCTACAGACAGTAACCACTACAGAAAGCCACAAAATGAAAGTTTTTAAACAGATAAAGGAGCTATGAGACTCTACAGAATGATGTTTTAACTGCAAACAAATCAGTTACCCATGCAGATTTGTTAATAGCAATACAAATACACTCACAAACTATGCAGCAGGCAATAAAACGTGCTATATATAAATTGTCAGAAACAATAATCAGTTTAAATAATCGAAAAAAAGGATACTTATATATCTCAGCTAAGAGTTGTAGTCAACACCTCTCCTCCCCTCTGCTCAGTGTTTATAGACAGAAACCCTTTCAGACTTAGGGCTTAAATACCAGAAGATACAACCTTAGACAACTTTTTTTTTTTTACAAAAACACAAAAGAACCAGCCCCCACTAGCCAGCAGCCAATTAACACAATCCAGCCATAGTAAAGAAAGGCTTCAGCTAATTCAAGATGGCCTGTTCATGTGCTTTGAACAATCACTGTATAAACAAACAAGCCCAGAGCCAGCAATTCTGAACTAGAACAATACTAAAGCATTAGCCTACAGACAGTAAGCACTACAGAGAGCCACAAAATGAAAGTTTTTAAACAGATAAAGGAACAATGAGACTCTACAGATTGATGTTTTAACTGCAAACAAATCAGTTACCCATGCAGATTAGTTAATAGCAATAAAAATACACTCAAAAACTATGCAGCGGCAATAAAAAGTGTTATGTATAAATTGCTAGAAACAATAATCAGTATAAATAATCGAAAAAAAACAGGATACTTATATATCTTATCTAAGAGATGTAGTCAACACCTCTCTTCCACTCTGCTCAGTGTGTATAGACCAAATCCCTCTCAAAGCTAGGGTTAAAATATCAGAAAATACAACCTTAGACAACTTTTTTTTTTTTACAAAAACACAAAAGAACCAGCCCCCACTAGCCAGCAGCCAATTAACACAATCTAGCCAATGTAAAGAAAGGCTTCAGCTAATCAAAGATGGACTGTTCATGTGCTTTGAACAATCACTGTATAAACAAACAAGCCCAGAGCTAGCAATTCTGAACTAGGACAATACTAAAGCACTGGCCTACAGACAGTAAGCACTACAGAAAGCCACAAAATGAATGTTTTTAAATAGATAAAGGAGCAATGAGACTCTACAGAATGCTTTTTAACTGCAAACAAATCAGTTACCCATGCAGATTAGTTAATAGCAATAAAAATACACTCAAAAACTATGCAGCAGGCAATAAACAGTGCTATATATAAATTGCTAGAAAAAATAATCAGTATAAATAATCGAAAATAACAGGATACGTATATATCTCAGCTAAGAGATGTAGTCAACACCTCTCCCCCCTCTGCTCAGTGTGTATAGACAGAAACCCTCTCATAGTTAGGGCTTAAATAGCAGAAGATACAACCTTAGACAACTTTTTTTTTTATTTTTTTATTTTTTTTACAAAAACACAAAAGAACCAGCCCTCACTAGCCAGCAGACAATTAATACAATCTAGCCAAGATAAGGAATGGCTTCAGATAATTCCAAGATGACCTGTACATGTGCTTTGAACAACCACTGTATAAACAAACATTCCCAGGGTCAGCAATTCTGAACTAGGACAATACTAAATCATTAGCCTATAGACAGTAAGCAGTACAGAAAGCCACAAAATGAAAGTTTTTTAAACAGATAAAGGAGCAATGAGACTACAGAATGTTTTTTATCTGCAAACAAATCAGTTACCTGTGCAGATTAGTTATTAGCAATAAAAATACACTCAAAAACTATGCAGCAGGCATTAAAAAGTGCTATGTATATATTGCTAGAAACAATAATCAGTATAAATAATCGAAAAAATAGGCAACTTATATATCTCAGCTAAGAGTTGTAGTCAACACCTCTCCTCCACTCTGCTCAGTGTGTATAGACATAAACCCTCTCAAAGTTAGGGCTTAAATACCAGAAGATACAACCTGAGACAACTTTTCATTTTTTTACAAAAACACAAAAGAACCAGCCCCCACTAGCCAGCAGCCAATTAACACAATCTAGCCAAGGTAAAGAAAGGCTTCAGCTAATTCAAGATGGCCTGTTCATGTGCTTTGAACAATCACTGTATAAACAAACAAGCCCAGAGCCAGCAATTTTGAACTAGGACAATACTAAATCATTAGCCTACAGACAGTAAGCACTACAGAAAGCCACAAAATGAAAATTTTTAAACAGATAAAGGAGCAATGAGACTCTACAGAATGCTTTTTTAACTGAAAACAAATCAGTTACCGGTGCAGATTAGTTAATAGCAATAAAAATACACTCAAAAACTATGCAGCAGGCAATAAAAAGTGCTACATATAAATTGCTTGAAACAATAATCAGTATAAATAATTGAAAAAAGCAGGATACTCATATATCTCAGCTAAGAGTTGTAGTCAACACCTCTCCTTCACTCTGCTCAGTGTGTATAGACAGAAACCCTTTCAAAGTTAAGGCTTAAGGGGTGTGGCTAGGATGCTGACCTGATAGCTGCACTTCATTTCAACTCTCTTACCTCAATACAATTCCTGACAGGAATTTTACAAAATAATATTTAATTTGAAGAAATATTTATTACTAACTTATTTCTAATAACTTTGAGCATGTGTAAGAAAAACATTATTGTCAGAACTTGAATAATTCCTGTCAAATTAATTACTGGAAAATCAGCACCAATATCAGCTTTACAGCATGAGTCATCTAAGGAATACAGCACAAGAGGAACACAAACTAAGCTGTTTCCTTGCATTTTGTGTTTTTAAATAGTTTTTTTACTTTGAGTTTGTGTTCCTGAATACAGCACAAGACTCTTCTCTCAAAAAAGACCTGCAATCTCTCATTACAAATATACAGGAACTTACAATAAAAATCGACAAGATGGACAATAAAATAGATACTTTTAAAGAAAAGTGCTCACAACAACTGGAACAGCTTCAATAAATGTTTACACAGCAGAAAGGACAGATATCACTTACTGAACAGTCATTAAGTGACATTGACACTAGAGTCCAAATAGAAGAACAACAAACTTAATTCTTACTTCAACAGAACACATATTTACTAGAAAAGCTTGATGATATGGAAAATTGAACAAGAAGAAATAATATTAGAATATGTGGTCTACCAGAAAAATCTAAAGGGGACAATATCATAAACCTTCTTACCACCTGGATGCCAGATGTAACAAAAATACCTGAAGCTCTTTCATATGGTATAGAACGTGCGCATCGATCACTAGCAGCTTCTGGAAATACTTCTTCTCCAAGTAAGAACAAGCTGAGATCTATAATTGTGAGAGTTTTTTCTACACAAGATAAAGATCTTATATTAAGAAATGCTCGGGCAAATTCTCCCATCAAATACAATGATTCATTAATGAGACTTGACAATGAATATTCTACAAAGGTGGTTTCAAAAAGAAAATAATTTCTATCAATAATAAAAACCTTGAAGAAAAAGCAATTGAAAGTCCATTTTTATTCCCAGCAAGACTGAGAGTTTTTCTACCAAATGGAATAAAAATCTTTGAAACAGTAGATTCAGCAATAAAATACCTTACCAACAACAACATCCTAACACATGAAGAATCTATGGACTGGACAATAAGTACACCGAAAAGAAATGCTGAAGTAAATAATTGGAAAACTGTTGAGCAAAAGAAAAAAAAACTAAAGGACAAATAATCTTACATATGTTATATTCTGTAAAAATCTAAATAATAATACTAACAACAAAAGAAAAGTTCTTACTGTCTTCAAGTTACACCGAAACAGGTACTGTTTTCAGTTATACTTTAAATGTCAAAATTAGCATAACCATAACTTTAAATACATTTATCTCAAATCACATCAATATACTAAGCATAATTTAAACATTACTCTATTTTTCATTATTATCCATCTATTATTTTCATATTCTTAATCAGAGTAATCAATACATAACAATGTTCTCAAATATTTATTTATTTATTTGTATATTTATTTATTTATTTATTTTCTCTCTTTGTGTTTTGTTGTTTTTATTTTGCTCTTCTTTTTATAAAGTCTTCATTAACTTATAATACTTTAATCAGTATATGGTTATATTGCTTAATAGGTATAGTAATAGCTGCTATATAACTTATTATCGGTTACATCCCTGATGGCATTATTTTTTATAAGTTAAAAGTGTCCCTGTTTGTATAAACGCTAATGCTGGGTGGAAATGTGTTGCTTTTGAAATGAAGTATTTCAGTTTAGATGTATTATAAGACTACTTTAATAATCTTAAAAGATGTTCTGCCTTTGACCCATATGCACATATTGATATAGTACAGTGAAAAAAGATGATTTAAGTGATATTTTGAGGCTATAAGTCAGGTGTGTTGTGGCTCCGGACATCCAGAGCTGAGAGATGCTTGTGACTAGCTTAGATATCCTGTTGTCTTTTCTTTTGTAAGGCATAGCATGTTTAAAATGCAAAGTTTGATAGTTGTGAACACTAGTCTGCAAACTAGTGTGCTCGCATGCACACTACATGAGTTTGTCACGAAGTAAGAGAAGGAAAAAGAAAAAAGAAAAAACACATACCTTTTCTCGCTTGGTTATCGAGACAATTTAACAGCCACAAACATCACTAGAAACTCGAGTTACTTATTGCTTGTTGCATTTACTTGTGTACGCCATCTCCTGACTCTTTCTAATTGACGTCTAGTCAGGAAATAAGCTAGGTTCACATTTAAAGATACAGGAACCTAAATTCCTTCTAAGGAAACGTAAATAACATATGAGATTCATCTAAATATACACAGATATATTTTTTTAAGCACTTTCAGCTTATGGCTTATGATGTCTTCTAGCACCTTGATAGATAAGGACATATATCTGCTTGTCTTTCTGTCAGTTTAGTTTTCCAGACATTTTAGCTATCCCTTACTATGTTTTGTACAGCAGAGTTTAAAGAGCAGAAATTAATCATCAGCAAATAGAATCACTGCTGTTTTACAAATTCTCTAAAGAAACTAGTAAATGTCAAGCAACGGGCAGGTTTATTTTAAGGAAAATTGCCATTTGCCACACTGGTGCTCCTTCAAAATACTACTAATGTCCTACTACCAAATATCCAAAAAACAAAAACAAGTGGTAAACTCAGCTAAGTCCAACTAAAAAGAAAGTCTATGAGTGTTGTTAAAATTTTATTGTAAGTGCTTTCATGCACCAAATGTATATGCACTTCTTCAGACAAAGATTCAAACAACACTACAACCATATATACAATCAAAGGTTAATTGCATATAATTGAAAAACAGTAATTAAGAACAATTTAAATTCAATTAAAAATTAAAGCTATCCAACAATGGGAAGCTTCAGCAAAAGACTTCACAAATATCACTTTCAGTTAGCAACAAAATTCTTCACCTTAAAAAACACATAATTAATTACTAAGACTTAACTAAAATTAACGTTCCAGCGCTTTTAACCTAAGTAGGCATTTTATTGAACACATATCATTAATCCCAGGATATACATAGGCGTTAGTCCTCAGTTGCCATAATAACTCCTGTTCCTCAAGTTTCAAATGCCAAGGCCCACCCCATGGGTTTCTACAAATCTGTTGTACAACTGTAAATACAAAACTATGTGTGCTAAACTCTCAAATATGCTTAGCTAAAGCATTAGTGGTTGTACCTTTAGAAATAGCATACATGTGTTCATAAATACGCTGTTTGAGTTGACGCTCCATTTTACCCAAGTAAAAAATGGGGCATGATTTACAGGAGGCTAAATATATGACACCTTGGCTTTCACAACTGAATTTATCATGAATCGAATATCTAACCCCTCTGATGTAGAAAGTAGAACCAATTTGGATAAACTTACAATAACTACAATGCCCACATTTATACATACCCTTACTAACTTTATAATGTTTGGGAGGTAATTCGAATAAAGTTTTCAAAAAGGGTGCTTTCCTAAATACTACTAAAGGTTTTGAACCAAGAACTGTATTAAGGTTTTGGTCTTGTGAAATAAGATCCCAATTATTGTTCAGAATTTCTCTAAGTTGTGGAGCTAAATCGTTGTATTGTGTCAAAAAACTAGTACCATAATTGACACTTTTTGTTGGGAATACATTTAATGTTAAATCGTTGCCCTCAATAGGAGACGCTATAGAAAAAATTGGCATATAGCCTTCAGTTAGAATTGGGCCCAAAGAACCAACTTGTCTTTTGTAAATAATTTCCCTAATCGTAGAATGGATCAATTTAGATGGATAACCCCTATTGGAGAACATTTCTCCTAACTGGTTACATTCTTGGTCAAAATCGTCATTGTTGGAACACATTTAAGATGCTCTTACCAGCTGACCTTTGACTACGCCTTTCTTTTGAAAAAATGGGTGATTACTAGTAAAATGTAAAAAGGCATTGCTATAAAGTGGCTTCCTGTATATTTTAGTATGATATCTTTGATGTTCCACGTCTTTTTCCAAAAGGATATCCAAGAAGTTAATGGCTTGCTCTTCAAATTGGAATGTAAATTCCAAAAAAAAGATGTAAAAGAGCCCATAACTTCAACCAACTTAGTAGCATCCTCTTTGGTCCCTTTCATTATAATAAATATGTTGTCTTGGTAATGTGTGTACCAGGTGACTACCTGATTAAACAAGGGATGTGGAAACAAAAAAGTATGTTCCCAAAATGCCATGACACAATTGGCAAAGCTCCCACCACATGGGAAGCCCATGGCTATGCCTGATTTCTGTAAAAATAATTCTTTTTTAACAATAAAAAAGTTGTTACCCAAAACCATTTCCAAAAGAACAATAATCAGGTCGATGTCCTATCCTGGGAGCTGCTTAAACAACAAGAAGTCCCTCACCCATTCAGTGCCAAGCCCTTGTGGAATTACCGTATACAAATCTTTCATGTCTATAGTCAAGAATTTGAAACTTGAATTGAATGGAATATTATTTATATGTTGCAGCACGTGCCATGAGTCACGACATATTTGGGTCTCTGATTTTAAGACATCTTTTAATTTATTATCGACCCATCTGGCACATGCATAAGTGATTGATTTACGTCCATCGATAATGGGCCTGAAAGGTGGATCATTGACGTTTTTATGAAGTTTAGGGACCCCAAAAATAACAGGAATCAAAGGTGCTGGCATACTCAAATAATGGTATATTTCTAAAGAGATGCTTGCTTCAATAAACAAGTCACTCAGAGAATTCTTAATACATTGATAAGCCTGATTAAAGTAATTAAGTGAAACCTTGGAATAACTCAAACTCGAGAGCATCTTGTGCATCCTGTTCTCATAGTCAACCTCGTCCATAAGAATAGCGCCACCACCCTTATCGGGTTTCATGACGCGAATATTATGTATTCTAACATATGCGATGAGGTCCTTTTCAACCATATTATGACATCTATAATGGTAGTAATCCTTGTTTATGGCTCTAAAATGAATTTCAGACATTTTTTCAAAAAGGGCCAAGTTATTATCTAAAGGAGGTTTATAAATACTAGAAACCTGTTCATTAGAAAACATGTTATTAGAATGTCCAAACATTGCATTAAGATTCATCTTACGTGTATATATCTTAAGATCACATAATGCCCGAGCTAGATCAGGCTTAGAATAAGGGACAAAGTTAAAACCTTTTGATAATAGATTGACCAATTCCTGTGGAATAGTCAAAGAAGAAAAATGATAAACATTGAAATCACCACTAGTGCTTGTCAAAATGGCCAAACGATCCTGTTGGTTAAATGAAATTACCTCCTGCGCCGATTGTTGTTCTTCCTGCCTTGTGCCCATTGGCCCCATTTGGAGTTCACTTTGTTGGAATAAGTGTTGCCCCTTTGAAAACCCTGATTATTATTTTTTTGTCCTGAATGTTGATTATTTTGTTGTTGTTTTTGATGTTGCTGCTGGTTATTTTTTTTAATCCGTTCACTACGTCGGATTTCAGGGTTTGCGTTGGTATTTTGAACACCATTATTAATACCAGATGGTTGTATGACATCATCAGTTCATGTCGCGCTGGCATTATTAGTTGCCATGGTAACTGGGGATGCTGAAGTACTGAAATTGGCGTCCACCTGACCAGAAGGTGGATCAGGATATGTGCGTTTTTGTTCATATGCTAACTTATCCCTATTGGTTTTACGTTTTTTAGTATCCGTGATCTTGGACAAAAGGGAATCAATGCTTGCAAAAATTATTTTGTAGTCATATTCATATCGCCCAAAATCAGGATCCGAGATAATGTCATTATAAAGAATATCCAGTTGATGTTTTAAGTCAGTCATCTGATTATTGTATTCCCCAATAAGTAATTCCAAAAAATCAAGACCCTGCTTGTTAAAAAGTTGAATAAGTCGCAAGTGGAAATCTGAATGCTTTACTACACCCGATGGATATTTCCATTGGCGAAGTCCTTTAGGCACGATTTTCAACTTGATACACTCCTGGAAATATAACACTTCCACCTGTAATTTTTTATATTTTAATAAAGTGTGATCAAATTGTTTTAATTTCCAGGCAATATTATGAATGCTATCTTGCTGCTCACCATGTGGAGAGGAAGCCTCATTTGGATCCACAGAAAAAACAATGTTAGGTGTACTAATAAATTCGCCCAATTTGGGCAAAGTATTGACGTGGTTACTAACGGAGTTAGTGTTATTATTAAACGTAGTTACCAAAATAGGGACACGCTGGTTACCATCATGGGCATCCGCTCCATCAACCAAAAGTGATTCCACATTGTTTGGTGAGCCTTGTGCTGGGACAAATGGTTGCGCATCAGTAATTGGTGAAGAACCAAGTCTCATATTAAAAACCACGCCAGTTCTAGGTTGAACGGCTAACGCAGTCTCCTTTCCCTGGTCAGACATTCTCCTCGCCAGGTCGTCGACTCGCTGGGTTAATTGCTGGATCTATGCTGTGAGATTACCAATCGGGTCCGCTTCCCAACTGGAAGCCCCAAAAGTGTTGGAACTCGGAGAAAACATAGACTGGAACTGCTGGTTACCACTAGAATCAGCCATGAAAAACTCCAAAAACCAGTAAACATCCAAAAAACAAAAACAAGTGGTAAACTCAGCTAAGTCCAACTAAAAAGAAAGTCTATGAGTGTTGTTAAAATTTTATTGTAAGCGCTTTCATGCACCAAACGTATATGCACTTCTTCAGACAAAGATACAAACAACACTACAACCATATATACAATCAAAGGTTAATTGCATATAATTGAAAAACAGTAATTAAGAACAATTTAAATTCAATTAAAAATTAAAGCTATCCAACAATGGGAAGCTTCAGCAAAAGACTTCACAAATATCACTTTCAGTTAGCAACAAAATTCTTCACCTTAAAAAACACATAATTAATTACTAAGACTTAACTAAAATTAACGTTCCAGCGCTTTTAACCTAAGTAGGCATTTTATTGAACACATATCATTAATCCCAGGATATACATAGGCGTTAGTCCTCAGTTGCCATAATAACTCCTGTTCCTCAAGCTTC
Organism: Protopterus annectens; assembly: GCF_019279795.1. NCBI lineage: Eukaryota > Metazoa > Chordata > Ceratodontiformes > Protopteridae > Protopterus > Protopterus annectens. The sequence continues at coordinate 1,257,904,530 of NC_056739.1, forward strand.
AAATGCCAAGGCCCGCCCCTTGGGTTTCTACAAATCTGTTGTACAACTGTAAATACAAAACTATGCATGCTAAACTCTCTAATATGCTTAGCTAAAGCATTAGTGGTTGTATCTTTAGAAATAGCATACATGTGTTCATAAATATGCTGTTTGAGTTGACGCTCCATTTTACCCAAGTAAAAAATGGGGCATGATTTACAAGAGACTAAATATATGACACCTTGGCTTTCACAACTGAATTTATCATGAATCGAATATCTAACCCCCCTGATGTAGAAAGTAGAACCAATTTGGATAAACTTACAATAACTACAACACCCACATTTATACATACCCTTACTAACTTTATAATGTCTACTACCAAATATGCCCTCAAGTGGGCAAATGGGATGCAACAAGAAGGTTAAATGTACATTTAGCAAATCAAGCATTTAAATAACAGTATAATATACTAAATGGTGCTGCGGTAGCGTTGTCGCCTCACAGTTAGATGTTGCACATTCGATTCTCAGTTACAGCGTCTTCTGTGTGTCGACATGCGTGAATGGGTGTTCCTTCACTAAAGGTTGTGCGTTAGGCCTGGCAAGTCAGCACGTAAAACTCTACTGCCAATCATTAGTGGAATGGAGTTCCACTGTGGCGACCCCTAACCGGGAAAAACTGAAAGACAGTTTTTTTTATACTAGATAGAGAAAGTAAAAGCAATAATCATATAAACAACTATAATAAGTAACATAACAACAGTGGAATTGACCCAATGTGTCAATTATACAATATTTATATTCCATATAGGTTTGAACTTTGTCGAAGCATCTGTGTTCTACACACATATTGTATTAAATCCAATTTGAGTAGAAGAGGGAGAGGCTTAGCCCACACCCTAATTTATTACTAAGTTACCTTGCATTGTGAACATACATTGTGGCAGGTACTCAGCGAGCTATCCATCCTTCGATGGCTCATGCTGTTCCCATTTACTCATCTGAATAATGACTGCAGCTGTACTCTTCTTATTATATTACCTGGCTGTGGCTTCACCCTTCTTATAATATTACCTGGCTTTTTGCATTATCAAGAATGACACAATACTAGTATATGTGGGTATATCATGTTACTGTTAGTGTAAATAAAAATGCTTGACAATGCAACCATAATTCTCAAATCTTTCTGCAGACAAATGTATAGCATTGTCTAGCAGTTGAGAGCCTGATTGTTCCTGATCAGCAGACCTGTATTTTCATGTTCCAATATGACTACATGAAAAGACACCAATATTAGTCTGCAAGTTTAGTAAGCAGTAAATTCATCAGGGATTAATTCGAGGGGACACTTATATTATAGCTAAAGCACTTGACATTTGATAAGTGTATCCTCTCAGTGATGCATTCTATCTAGTCATTAACTGTAAAACAACTTTTTCAGAGAAACATTGTTGTAATGCCAGTTAATTATTTGAATTAAATATTTCTATATACAGTCATAAAGCAATTACCAGGATAAATAATACTCTAGCAGTGCATGGATCACCATAGCTATCCTCTGATGTTAGAGGAAAAACAAGCTTCTTAATCACCTTTCTGATGTAATAAAGGTATTACCCCATAGTTTAAATACATTTTGTCTATTTACTGCAAAGTGGGTTAGGAATTTTAACCTGTAACATTTTCATACATAATAGTTTAAATCTTAGCAGCTTCCATTATTTTGATATGTTCTCCAGTATACTTTTTAAATACTATAATGAGAAGCTCCGGATGTTTAATTCTAAACTTTTATTCACTCATAAGATTAAATTACTGGTGTTAAGTAAGCCAAAATTATATCTCCAGCACTTATTGTCAGCAGATAAACTCACTGGTTAAGTGACAGTCTAAGCTGTAAGAGTTAATATGTGATATACATAGATGTTTGCTTTGAAAATGTGGTCAAGTGCACTGTAGTTTTACCTTTGTACTGTGTCTTTTTGATTATACAAAGTCTCTCTGAAAGTTGATAAAAGTGTTAACAACAAAACACTCAATCAAGTAACAACATTATAAGTAGTCTGTTGGATAAGGGAGATGTCTAAATTTTGATCTTGTTGTCTCCAGCCATTGGAATTGTCTTTGAAAAGCTGAAAAATGCAATCAGAGGAACATATTTAATGTCTACTAAAGAAATATTAATATACTTTTACATTGTATTGCATTTCAGTTTATGTTAAACAAGAAATATGATGTGGTTTCAGAACTATTCATGTTTTTATTCCAATATGACTTTGCAAATATTAATTTAAACAATGGTTTCGGACTTGAGTAATCTAAAACATTTACACAACAATGGCATTGTATTATACAGTAATGTCAGTAAATAGTGTTCAACAGATGTCTGCAACATGCAGTTATAGATTTTAACATGATGTTTATTAATACCTTAAACTATTTTGAAATGATACTACCTTAATCTAAATATTTGTACGTTTTTGAAACCTGATTAGTAATAAGTATTATTGAATTACAATAAGATAAGAGTAAAGAATATATTTATATATTTTAGCTGATTAGATTATCTTAATATATTATTCAATTATCTTTATTTAAAAACTAAGAGGATAACAGAAACTGATCCAAATATTATTTGTGAGGGTAGAAAGTTTGTTTGGTTAGAGTCACTAACCAAACAAAGAGGTATATTATCTCATAGCGATAGGGAATGGTTTTTAAGGTTAAGAATTACAAGTTTGGAAGTTCTTTGTTTTTTTTTATTCTATCACTTTGGTTGTCACTCAGAAACATGCAAAAATCATACAAGAAAAACTTTTTGAATTCTGTATCCAAGATGGAACTCAGAATAAACAATATTTACATAAACTCACAGATAAAACAAACTCAAAACTAGGAAATGAAATGTATATCCATAAATGTTAATGGTCTAAATAATAGTAATAAAAGGAGAAGCCTATTCAAGTACATAAACTTACATAAACCACAAATAGTCTTCTTATAAGAGACACACTTATTAGATAGAGATATAAATAACTTAAATATTAATAATTACACAGTACTAATAAACTCTCAATACAAAACAAAAAAAAGAGGAGTAGCTATACTACTTCACAACTCAACTATCGCACTTAAAATAATTACTACTCATCAAGATACATCAGCTATGTTTTGTCTAGCTTTAATAGAATTAAATAAGAGAATCTATACATTAGTAAATCTATATTGGATCCCAGGACTAGGATTAAAAACAGTTAAACAGCACTTTGAAGAGATAATTCATTTAACTAAGGGTAACCTGATATTGGCAGGAGACTTCAACTGTATAATGAATGAAAAAGATACAGATTCTAAATCTAAAAGAAGAAAACAACCTATCTCTAAAGCACTTTCAAAATTTATAGATACATTGTATTTAAAAGATATAAATGAATTTGCAGAACTAGACTCACTAATCTTCACATTTTATTCTCATAGATATAACACTAACTCTAGAATTGATAGAATATATGTTGCCAATGACCTAATAACAAAAATTGACAAAGTCAAAATTATAAATTGTCCCTTATCTGATCATAATGTCATAGTCTTTGAGATAGAGCTTACAGCATTTTATTCAAATCCCATTACTAGGATACCTTCCTATATCACAAAATTGACAGATTTCAAAGAATTTTATGAAGAAACAATAAAAAACTTTCTAGAAATAAATTACACAGAAGATATTTCAGAAATATATGTCTGGGATTTATTAAAAATAGTTACATATGGGAAAACATTATCCTGGTACATAAATAAAAGGAAGTTATGGAATAAAGATATGCTAGACTTACAAAACAAAGCAGATCAATTGAAACTGGAAATACAAAAGGGTAATACTACTCAAGTTCAAGAACTTACACAAATCAATAAGAAGTATACAGAATTGTTACATCATAAGTTTATGATTAACTTAGAAAAGATAAAAATAAACTCATGCTCTACTAATTCAGCACACCTGAGACACTTAACTAATAGAACAAAAAAAATAATGAAATCTAAGCAAATAAAAGAAATATTTATTCTTAATACTAACAAAAGAGTTACAGAACTAAATGATATTTTAGAAGCATTCAGACTCCAATTTAACATTGATAATTCCATTAACACTCAAGATACACCTACTAAGGATATAAAAAAATACTTAGAAAATAATATTCATATTAAATTAACACAAGAACAAATAGACATTATAAGCAAACCAATCAATATGACAGAATTAAAATCACAAATTAAAAAGCTCAAGACAAATAAAGCACCTGGCCCAGACAATATGCTACCAGAAATGTATAAATGAATACCCAATCAAGCCATATACTTATTATTAAAAGTATATGATATAGCCAAGAAAAATTTGAATATACCACCCTCTTGGAAATATTCATTGCTATCCCCAATTATCAAACCAGATAAAGATGAGAAGCAGTGTTCCTCATATAGGCCAATATCATTACTCAATATAGACTATAAGATGTTTATGGCTATATACGCAGATAGGATCAAACACTTTCTTCCTTTCTGAATTCACAAAGATCAAACAGGTTTTATTAAAGGAAGAAATACTTCAGATAATATTAAAAGAATACTAACACTAATAGATTATAGCAAACATAAAGTCCTAGATTTAAATGTAATCTCATTAGATATTAATAAAGCTTTTGATTCGGTTAACTGGAACTTTCTTTCACTAGTTTTAGAAAAATAAATTTCCTTCTAATTTTAATAATCTTATCCAAATACTATATGAAAAACCTACTGTATATGTTAAACTAGGATCGCATAGATCAGGCCCTATAACAATCAAAAAGGGAACTAAACAAGGTTGCCCTTTATCACCATTGTTATTTGCATTACTCATAGAACCCTTTGCAAATCAAATCAGATCAAACATTAACATAAAGGGCATTTGTATTAATAAAATGCTAAACCTTAAAATCCAGCTCTTTGCTGATGACATACTATTAACTCTCGCAGATGCAAATTAGTCTTTGAATGCTGTATTTAACTCCATGAATAAATTTAAAAATATTTCAGGCTTAAAATTTAATGAAAACAAGACTAAAATTATGCCCTGTAATTGTAAAAAAAATAATAATACAAACAAAAGATTTTCCAAATATATAGTAACAGAAAGTAAATTATTATATCTTGGAATAAATCTACTCAATGAATTAACAGATTCTCTAATATTTAACTATAATAAAATACTAGACAGAATAGAACAAACAATTGGTTACTGGAATAAATATACCTTTTCTACAGCAGACAGATTATATCTTATTAAAATAATCATATTTCCCAAAATATTATACTTAATACAACATTTTTCATTGCCACCTCCCAAATATATTATTCAAAGATACAATAAACTAATTTTAAATTTTCTATGGTTTCCAAATAAACCCCGTATAGCCTTAAATAAACATTTACCAGATTGGGAATATGGTGGAAATAATTTACCGGATATTGATTTATATATTACCTCATCTGTTATTAAAAACATAACACTATGGTTAAATAATTCATACACACCTATATGGAAACAAGCCTATGAGCAGATTTACATATAAATTAATCACATACAAGACAACTTAACAGTAATAACATCACCCCTTACATGGATGTTAAAAGATTATTTTTTAGGGAAAAAGAATAATATTAATAAATTGCCATCAAACTATATAAGCTCTACACTTTCAGTGTTCAAAACATATATAAACAAAATACCAATTATTAATTCTTGGATTTTTCTTATTTTCCCTATAGCTTTTACACCATATATTCTAGATACATTCCAAATATCTAAAATAAATATACTTAAAGAAGAAACATTACTCTTTTTGCATCAACTTATAGAGAAAGGGAAAATTCTAATAAATGAACAGATAATTTATAACTATAATATAAATAAAGACAATTGGTTGTTTTTACAAAATCTAAGGCATTTTCTTATAAATAAAATAGAACAAATGCAACTTTCAGTTAGACATGAAGCTCCAAAACTCACTGAATACCTTATTCTTATCACAAAACAGCCTTATTAGGATACAGGTTATTTGTCTAATATCTATAAGATTGTTAAAAAAAAAACAAAAAACTATCATGAAAAATCATACTGGGATTATTATACTTTAATAAACAACCATCTTCCAACTGAAGAAGAAAAAAGTAATATTCTAAAATCTTCCAAATTTTCTACATTATCAAAATACTGGCAATTATTCACCTGGAGATATCTACACAGAAGTCTCTATACACCACATAGGTTAGCCAAAATGTATTTTATTGAAGATCAATGTTGGAGATGCTATACCAAGATAAAAGCAGATTGGCAGCATGCATGTTTTTTATGAATGTATATGTCTCAATATGTACTGGAAATCCATTAACTATTTTTTCAGACTGTTTATAATGATAATTTTCAATTAACAAAGTCTTTAATTTTATTCAACTCTCCTATTCCAAACTGTGTACCAAAAAAAGACACTAAAATCCTATGGTCACTATTGGCAATTTCACGTAAAATCATAACTATACACTGGAAAAATTAGGCTTCTCCTACGTTCAAGGAATTTGAGAATTTAACAACAACAGTTGCTCACATGGAAATATTAACAGTGAAGAACAGAACTAAAAGGTTTACTTCTTACTATTACTCTTGGATGAAAGTACTGGAAATACTCGAAAAGATCGAAGAAGATATATCATCTTATGTTTCTAACTTTATATAATACAGAATTTCAATGTTATTTGTATAGACACCAATGTAAATAGTTATATAATGGTTTGATGTTAGTAATGTTTTAGAATTGTAAATATGTTATTTATCTTTATTTCATGTAATGTTTCTTAAGACATCTTATTTGAAATAAAAAAATATTTAGTAAAACAAACTTAGGGCTTAAATACCAGAAGATGCAACCTTAGACAACGTTTTTTTTTTTGTTTTTTTATTACAAAAACACAAAAGAACCAGCCACCACTAGCCAGCAGTCAATTAACACAATCTAGCCAAGGTAAAGAAAGGCTTCAGTTAATTCAAGACAGCCTGCTCATGTGCTTTGAACAATCACTCTATAAACAAACAAGCCCAGAGCCAGTAATTCTGAACTAGGACAATACTAAAGCATTAGCCTACAGACAGTAAGCACTACAGAAAGCCACAAAATGAAAGTTTTTAAACAGATAAAGGAGCAATGAGACTCTACAGAATGTTTTTTATAACTGCAAACAAATCAGTTACCTGTAAAAGAGAAGTTGAACCCCAAAATAAGGGCACAGATAACTACAAAATAAAAACTCCATGGCCACTGCACACCAGCAAATCAGTTACCTGTGCAGATTAGTTAATAGCAATAAAAATACACTCAAAAACTATGCAGCAGGCAATAAAAAGTGCTATATATAAATTGCTAGAAACAATAATCAGTATAAATAATCGAGAAAAACAGGATACTTATAGATCTCGGCTAAGAGTTATAGTCAACACCTCTTCTCCACTCTGCTCACTGTGTATAGACAGAAACCCTCTCAAAGTTAGGGCTTAAATACCAGAAGATACAACCTTAGACAACTTTTTTTTTTTTTTGTTACAAAAAAACAAAAGAACCAGCCCGCACTAGCCAGCAGCCAATTAACACAATCTAGCCAAGGTAAAGAAAGGCTTCAGATAATTCAAGATGGCTTGTTCATGTGCTTTGCACAATCACAGTATAAACAAACAAGTCCAGAGCCAGCAATTCTGAACTAGGACAATACTAAAGCATTATCCCGCAGACAGTAAGCACTACAGAAAGCCACAAAATGAAAGTTTTTAAAAAGATAAAGGAGCAATGAGACTCTACAGAATGCTTTTTTAACAGCAAACAAATCAGTTACCCATGCAGATTAGTTAATAGCAATAAAAATGCACTGAAAAACTATGCAGCAGGCAATAAAAAGTGCTATATATAAATTGCTAGAAACAATAATCAGTATAAATAATCGAAAAAAAACAGGATACTTATATATCTCAGCTAAGAGTTGTAGTCAACACCTCTCCTCCACTGTGCTCAGTGTGTGTAGACAGAAACGCTCTCAGTTTGTTGGCCTACTAAATTAGTTTCCTGGGAAAATGTTTACTGATTTGTACATTTGATAAAAAGAGTAATTTTTTGAATAGGGATCGATGAATAGGTATTTGTGGAATTGGAGTTTTGATGAAATAACATAGACCTCTCTTAAACATGACATTCTTATTTTCCTAAACACACTGCGGTTTTAGAATTTTTAAATTCTTTTTATTAAGCATTTTATTTATTCACAACATAAAATTTATGTAGGATCCAAATATTTATTTCACATTGGTGAAAATTAATTATCAGCTTTCTGAAAAACCCAGGCCTTAGTATACAATTTTTACTTATTCTAAAAGCAAAACAGCGATCGACTTGTAGTAGTATAGGGACAGATAAAAATAGGCCTAAAATGCAAAAGCATATAGACTTGCTCAGTTTATTAATACCAATTGCTCTATTGGCAAATATCTGCACTTTTTATAACCCCAATCAGTTTGCCAATATTAAAACAACAGAAATGGTCATTATAGTCTGCATAGTTTGTAGATGGTCTTTCCATGCTATAGTATAATGGGCTCCCTGCCAGATGTGCATGAATGATAATAGTTCTGGAACTATGAAAAAAATAGTGTAAATCATACCTAACTACACTGAATGCCAAAACTAAATTCTAGCTTTTTTGCAGCTGGGCTTATCCACACCTGCACCTTGATATGCTCATAGGACCCTCACTTCCATGGTACACCCCAGAATAAGGGGAAATAGTCTGAGATACCACAACCTCAGCCTTAGCATATATTCCACAGAATAACACTGTCACTTTTCAGAAGCATCAGAAGTAGTCATCAGAATTTCTGGAAGAACATAAATAATAATGCCAACACCTAATAATCAATACTTATAAACTTCTTGATCAGATAAAGTACATTTTTGTGTAGCCCGTGAAATGCAGATTAAGTAGTTCAAATTATTGCTAATGAAGAGGCCTGGTATCATTACTATATACATTAAAAATATAATATCCACAAATTTAATGACTGAATTTCTGGGGATTTAGTCTAAGGCCACAGTCCTTGTACTACTTCTTGATAGAGCCAAATGATTAGGACATCTTAACTGTATATTCTCTGTTAGGTGACTACCTAAATTAAAATTATTCTAACTTTTTAGAAGCACATGATAAAATTAGTTATTAAATCATTCAGGTATGCATAAAGAAGATTTGTTAATGGATGTTAAGGGGATTATAAGTTTTTTAGTCATTTTAATTAACTTTCTTGTTATTCAGGATATATCTTCATGACCGGTTCTAAAAATAGATAGTTAGTTAAGGCAGTTTTGGTTACGAGGGGCTATAGTCAACATCTTGGCTAATAGTTTCCTTCCATCCAAAGTACATTTGTGAGCAGGGAATGTGCTTATCCCATTACTTCTCTGTTTGAGGTTTCTAGTGTTCTCAAAATAGCAACTTCTATATTGTCTCTGAATACCTAGAATCACTAAGACCTGCGAAATGAGGCAAACAAAAGTCTCTAGTGTTAAAAAAAAGAAAAGGAAATGCAGGACCAGCCACAGTGACAATGCATGTTAAAATAACTAGTAAAAACAGTGAAACAACATGTGTACTGCACGTCGCACAAAAATATTTATCATCAAGGTTAAGTACTTTTGTCTTTGTTTAAATGATGTAGAGACTTCTTCAGAACTAAAATTCAGACATACAATACACAGATTTAAAAAGACAATCTATTTAACAGTCAGTTATGTGAAAACAGGAAACCTGTTCAAAATTACCAGTCACATGCTTTGTACTAATAAATAATTAATGAACCACATTGAGTAAAAGAGATATATGTTTTAAAAACGATATGCATTTAAAAAGCTGTATGCTTAAAATATATTATATATATATATATATATATATATATATATATATATATATATATATATATAAAACAACCACTTAGAGATCTACCTATTGCATAATGGATAATCAATGAATGCTATATTCACTAATTAACCATCAACAAACTACAGTATTACTGTCCCAAGTTTATCTACATGACGTGATAACTATATCAGCAAGCACTGTTTTGAAATAGCCAACAAGCTTCTTGCAGATGGTCAGCTCTCAGTGGCTCAAATTTTAGAAAAAAATCTAAGTGGAATAGAAACCAACTTAGATGATTATATAAGGAATTCAGAAAAAGGTATAAATGAGATGTAGCAGGCATTAATAGACTATTCAGTTGTGATGCCAGAGTTGTAGCAGACACAAAGGGGACAAAAACATACGTGACTGGCAACCAGGTCAAAATTCAGCAATTAAAGATAAGAATGTCTGACTTGGATCACCAAATCCAGCATTAGAATATTAACTAATGCAACAGCAGAAGGGAATTCTGGGTTTCCTGTGAGTCCCCTTTAAAAAACTGTTGGTGTCTTGAATGAGTTCTGCCGAGTAAGATGTGCATATTACACAGACACACAGAGAAAAGGTTCACTGTGAATCTTTGCTCCCAGGTCACCTGCCACACTCAAGAAGTGTGCTTTGCTACTTATGTGTAAAAAGTGGAAGCATTATGCCAACTGTGACAATCAAATGACATTTTTTTTTGAAAAACGTGTCTTTTGTAAACATCCCTAAAGTCTGGAAATGTATATGGCATATGGAGGCTTATGCCACTGATGATACACTGTAGAGTAAAGAAGTTTAATTTTTAGTTGGTTTATCCAATTTGTTCCAAGATACTTTCTCAAAGGCTTTAAACCATCTTTGGAGATGACCAGTACTTTAGCTGCAGTCCAAGAAAAGCAAATATTAGCAGAGGTGTTTGAGGACAGAGGTAGTGCAAATTCTATCTTGAGGAGATGCTATCAGCAAGGAAAGAAGACTCCAGAGCATTTTTTACTGTTTCAGTAATGTGTGTCTCACTGGAAGAAACTGGATCTGACCTTCCTTCAAACAAATCTTCACTGCTACCTGTTTATTATGAACAATAATGTATACATGATTTGTTCCCCATTATTTACCAGCCATTATCTCCCTATGATGTATTGGCTTGTTTTTTTCTCTCAGGATGAGAGCTGAGAAGCAACAGCCAATTAGAGGGCCATCATTTTGGCAGCAACCACTACTTTTTCTTCTTATATCCCCAACTCTACCCCTTGGTGCCTGATGTGAGCTCCTGCATGAGTATAGACGGACCAGCTGTATCCTCCTCTATTTCCATGCTTCCACACACATGCTGCAGAGGCCTACCATCACTGACTTGGCTAGATTAACCTCATGTCCCCAGTTTATGACCCTGTTTATTGCTTTTGGGCCTCTACTTGCATAGTGGTGATTGCCTGACGAGAACCACTAATCCCTCCCTCTAGGATGGACAAGATGGCATCTGCCACTAACTCCCACCCTCTGCCTTCCAATTCTCTAGCCACTAGTGAAACTCCGGTCATCTGGGTCATCCCTCTGCTCCACAGAGCTGGATACTTTGTGCACATTTTTCCATTTTCTTTTTTTTCTTTCTCTCTCAGTAGTTCTGTCATTGAGTGATATGTTGTTGAAGTTGCCTTTTTTCTACACTTTACTGTCAAACATGGGGATTTCATTTGAAGAATTTGTATGGCTTTACACTAAAGTTATTCTTATGTTAGATATGGAATACTACTAGTTTTGAGGGAGAGGCCATTATTTTTGTACTGAAGTAGATAATGAGCTACAGTCTATACTAGAAATACTATGGTTCTTTGAGTAGAGTTGCTTTTCTTTATGGGCGTCTATTCATGTCTTGGAAGCCCTGTATTATGTTTACTGTACTGTGTTACAACTCAAAAGGAACAGTAATTGTTTTGGAGTATACATCATTTTGGATTTACTGTTTTGTTTGATAAAAACATCTGTCGTGTTGATTCTTAAGTTCATAAACGTGCACATTTGTGATTTTTTTCACAATGGGTGAGGTTTTACTTTTTTTAGATACTTGGGCTTTAAGATTTCTTGATCTGAAGAATGTATAATTGTTGTTAGACCCTCATATGCACTGTAAGTAGTTGACAGGTATTCTCCAAATTAGCAAATGAATATTGGAACAAAATTCTACAGAATATCAGATCAATTTCCATGCTCAAGGACTTTGAAGTTCTGAAGAAGCACACCAAAAAAATTCTCTCTCTGTCACTGCATTGACAAGTATGGTTAATCTACTGGTTTCTGCTCAAGGCGATAATGTCATTTGAGTCTACCTTAGACTGTATGCTTCAAACTTTGCCTGCCATTAGTCCCTGTATTGTGTATTTAAACTTAAACAAGTATTTATAGATAATATAGGTGCAGATTCAATAACGCCTACATGGGATGCTAAACCCATGTGCGCATCATGGTGCAAAGTGTACATAACAGCGCACCATTTTGTTTTCAGTAAACAGCTCTACATGCCATGTAGAGCCATGTAAACACAGTAAACATAGTGGTATGCTAGTTACTGCATAAGCAGCTAAATTGTATGCTAATCAACCAATTCAAGATAGAGGAGCTATTCAAAAAGCTGTAAAGCAACTGTGTAGACTCAGTGCTGGTTTTCCCTGTGAATTCCAAAACCTTTGGAATACAGCCATGGAAACTAGTCTACACGGAAAGAGTGTTAGGGGCTGCTCTTGCTCTTATTCATGTCTATGTGCAGCAAGCCCAAGTCTGTGCTGCTGCTGCTGCTGCTAATAGATCACAGTCAAGAAGGAGAATGGTGTTTAGACCCCATTTAACTTTTCTCAATCTGATGTGGTGGAAATTGCAAAGTTCTACAGGTTGAACAGACACACACTACAGGAACTCTACAAACTCTGTCATCCTCAACTGAGAGCAAGGGCAACCTGAAGGGAACCAATAACTGTGGAGACTAAGATATGTGTAGCACATTACCTACAGGAATCTTTCAGAGGGATCAACAGAGGACATGCTGGTGGTGTTACAGGCATCAATGTCCAGGATCCTCCATCAATTTCTGAATGCTATGCTACAGCATGTCAGTGAGTACATATGTTTTCTCCATACACCTTAGGACAGAGCCAGAACTATTCAGGAATTCTACGATGTAGAACACTACCCCGAAGTCCTGGATGCCATAGACTGTACACATGTAGAAATCAAGCCACCACTGGGGGAACGGGGGAGGGTGCACATAAATATAAAGGGTTTCAACTCCATTAACTGCCAGGTCATGTGTAATGCTAAGGGAATCATCATGAATGTGTGTATTGGCAACCCAGGCAGTTACCGCCACTCACATATCTGGCACAACTGTCAACTGTATGAGATGTTTACTGGGGGGTATATCACAGGACCATTTACTGGGGGATGCAGGTTATGCACTGGAACTGTGGATGATGAAGCCCATCAGAAATACACACACCAACTGAAGAACACTATAATAGGGAACACGCTCAAACAAGAAATATCATAGTGCATGTGTTTGGGCTGCTGAAGTCATGGTTCCGGTGCCTAGATACATCTGTGGGAGCCCTGCAGTACAATCGCTGTACATGTGCTGAAATATTCACTGTATGTGCCATGCTTCAGAACATTATCCTGAGAAAACAGCTTCAGCAGAAACACCAAGGAGAAGGGCGACACACCCCACCACCATAACCACACATAGGTGAGGATTCAGAGGGGGAACCAACAGTTGTAAAGGGTGTAGGCAGACATAGGAGTGCCCAATATACTCTTGCCCTGGCCAAGTGGCAATGGATAGCACACATTCTTACTACCTAAGAGGTAAAATCTTCATCTTATGCACAGATGTACAGTAACAGAAATGCCAGCCAATACTCACGACCATTACTTACCCATGTAATGGCTGTGTACTGCTAGAATCAGACAGAGTCAACCCTGAACTAAAGCTGTTGCAACTGCCAGATTTTCAAGGTAAGTGGTGACCCTGGAATAGAAAAATAAATGTGTAGGAATACAAATAAATGGCATATCTTTACATACTGTTACTTGGTAATGTAAGTGAGCATAAGGTAGGTGATTTTTACAGCAATTGTATTAAGATGTGACAGCAGTAACTTATGTGAATACGTGTCCTCTATCAACTAATAGGCCTCAAACATCAAAGATTCATAGGTTCATAGGTTCATAGGTTTATACTAGGCTATCTGCCCTAAGGCATTTATAAGCCTAGCCCAAATTATTGTGGCTTACGCCACCCCTTATATGAAAAAATACTGTGCCCATTAGTTTGTTGTGCCTCTGTCCAGCAGTGACACAGAGATGATTCCCGGGGTAAACCTACGATCTCCCATCCACAGGTCTAGATTTCTCTTGAACAGAGTCAGCGAGGTGCTCTGCCTCACATGGACCGGGATTTTATTCCACAGCATAGGGAGTCTCTGAGTGATAAATCTATCCCTCCAGCACGTCCTATTTATATCCATGCTAAGGTTTAAGTCGCTTGCTCTAGTGGTTTTGGTGGATTTGGATTTTTGAGGTGGAGCATGTCCATTAATTCCGGGTTGGACATGGCCTTGTATGTCAGGCACATGTCACCTCTGAGCAGACGGTATGCGACTGAATAGAGCTGGAGTTTCTTCAATCTGGCAGCATATGACAGATTTTGGAGTCCCTTTATCCTTTTGGTGAGGAACTTTTGGGGTCTCTCCAATTGCTGCAGATGTCGGGTGAGATACATCCCGAATGGGGCATTGTACTCGATCATTGGTCTGATAAGTGAAGAGTACAGGGGAACAATGACCTCACTAGATCTGGATGTGAATCCCTTCATGATCAGGTGGGCAATGTAGAAGGTCTTTCTAACCACTTTAGCAATGTGAGTGTTAAAAGAAAGGCCACTGTCAACCTGGGTCCCCAGGTCCCTGATAACCTCTTCTGTGCTTAGTGGATTGCCACCTATATGGTAGCTTGGGGTTACCTTGTTTTTCCCGAAGGGTATGACTATACATTTTTGGCGTTTAACTTCAGGCCATGGCTCTGGCACCAGCTATCTGTTTCCGTGAGTCCTTTCTGAAGGATATCCGTGTCCGATGCACTTTCCACTATGGCCCAGTTTGCAGTCGCCTGCAAACTTTGTCAGCCAAAGTCCTCCCATGTTGGCCTGTACTTCTGAGAAGTAGATGCCAAACAATAGGGGCCAAGGACCGAGCCCTGTGGGACACCACTTGTGACCGGCTTGGAGTCTGACACAGCGCCAGCAACTCTAACCCTGTGGGTTCTGTCCTTAAGCCAGTTTGCAACCCATCTTGTGACATATGGGTTTACATTTAAGCTGGTAAGTTTTTCTACAATACCCGAGTGGGGTATTGTGTCGAAAGCCTTTGCAAGGTCAAGGTAGGCTGTATGGACTGCCTTTCCCTCATCAATGGCCTTGGTGACTGTTTCGAAGAAGTCAACCAAGTTCAAAAGGCATGATCTTCCCTTGACAAAGCCAAACTGGGTCGGGTCCAATGTCTGCAAGTCCCCTATATTTTTGTTTATGAGCTCCATTATGATCCTCTCCATTGCTTTGCAGACTAGACTTGTTAAGCTTATGGGGCGGTAATTACCAGGGTCCGTAGAGGCACCGCCTTTGTGGAGTGGGACCACAGTTGCCGTACGCCACTCCTTGGGCACGTATCCTGTGGTAAGGCTGAGATTAAACAGCTGCCTTATGTGCGGGTTTAATTCCTCATTTAGCTCGTGTAGCACACAGCCGGGGACACCATCCGGTCCCATTGATGCTGTGTTTTTAGCTTTAGAGAGAGCAGCTTTCACCTGCGCATTTGAGATGTCCGGGAGGCTACACTCGGCTGGGATAGTTATCTCTCCTTTAGGGGAGAGGGGTGAAGTTTGCACTGAACCTGTCTGCCAGTATGTTAGCAATGTCTGTGGGTTCAGTGATTTTTGTATCATTTTGGACTAATTCTGAGCATATCTGGGAGTTTCCACCCAGGTTCCTAACATAGCTGAAAAAGGCCTTATGATTGTCCTTTGAATCCATGGCAATTTTTCTCTCAAAATTGGCCTTAGTTGATTTTATGAGTGCTCGTATTTTTTACTAATAATGATCAGGGGTGACTTCCCTTTTATGGATTTTGTTCTATCATGTAATAGCTTTCTCCTCTTATTGTAAAGTTTGTTAATGGCTGGGGTCCACCAGACTGGACGTTTGCCCTTTGTGGAAAGAGTCTTGGTTTTATTTGGGATTGCCTGATCCATGCAGTCCTGGAGGTGTTCATAGAAGGCATTTGTAAGGGCTTCCAGCTTGGGTTGTGGTTTCCTCTGGCTCAGGGGCCTTGAAGGATACCACACCAGTCTTGAGTAGTGTGAAGTTTGCTTTAGAGAAGTTCTTCACTATGGTCTTTTGCTTGGGGTGGGGGGATGTGGATTTCCAGTGAGATTAGTTTATGATCAGATCTCACCAATGAGGGATATACTTCCGTGTGGAGCATTTTGTCCCCATGTTTGTGACAATGAGATCTAGTATATTTTCTCCTTTCGTGGGAACAGTGACTAGCTGTTCCATGGCATTTGAATTTATGAACTCCAGGAACCGTTGGGCTAGAAAGTTAGGGCTTGAGTAATGTTCCCAGTCTATATTCGGTAGTTGAAGTCACCCAATATGATGGTGTTTGGAGATACATTTATACCCTCCAGTGTCTTCAGGAAGGCTGTGTGGGGTTCCTGAGTTTGAGAGGGTGGCCTGTAGCATGCTACAATTTGTAGAGCAGTTTTGCCTATGGTTAGTTGCACCTGGATGGTTTCGAAGCTTATGCGTTGCCACCAACCTGGAGGTGTGAGTATCCTTTATGAATATGGATACACTCCCTCCTTTTGTGGTGTGGTCCGGGTTTTGGGGCCGGAACGCATGATATGAGGTAAAACCTAATAGTGCCGGGGTGCTCTCAGGAGCCTTGAACCAGGTTTCAGTTACAGCACAGACATCGATGTTCTCCATACTGAGAAGGGCCTCGAGTGCATGCATTTTGAGATTTAGACTTCTGGCATTGAGCAGCATTACCCTCAGTTTCTTCCCATTTTGTTTTCTAGGGTGGTAGGTTTAGAATTTGAGCCTTGCCTAAAAAGGCACTATGGGGGTGGCAAGAGCCTTGGCCAATATCCGAATCCCAGGGTGACGGGTGAAAGCCGTCCTTGGGGAAGCAGCGTGGCTTGTCAAGCATGTCATCCCAGGCAGACAGACACTGGATCCCCTTTGAATGACACCAGACATTAAGCCAATTGTTAAAGCTGATCATCTTGTCTCTATATTGTGGCATCATTCTTGGTGAAGGAAGGATACTGCTCAGGGTTAGGGTCATACCTGCCTGGGCTACATAATCAGAGAGCTCCTCTATGTCTCTTTTCATGTAGTCCAGGGAGGTACATCTCAGGTCGTTCACACCAGCATGGACAATGACTGTGTCATATTTGTACTTGCCATGGAGTGACCCGAGTGCTTGTGTTATGTGGCGGATTCTAGCGCCCGATAGGCAGCTTACTGTGACCCTCTCCTTGTTCAGCCTGGTGAGTGGGACGTCAGTGTGTCTGACTATGGAGTCACCTATGACAAGTATGTTTGGTGTTGTATTTGGCCTTAAGGGCTGTGACTGCTTTGCACACTGCTTTTGTGGTTTATGTGTTGCTTGTGGGGTGTCTTGAGGTAGCAGTTGTTTGGGTGTCTGCTTTGGAGGCCTCTGCTGTTTAGGTAAATTTTACTCAGAGCCTCCGAGTATGTCTTTGTGTGTTTATGTGTTTGATTCAGTGGAGTGGTAGCATTATGTGAGGCTGGTTTTGTGGTGTGTGTAGTTGCCTTCTCCTCCTGTCTGGTCTTGCCAGTCCTGAGTTGAGAGAGCTCAGCCTCCAGTTTGGCTAAATAGCTGCATCTCTCGCAAGTATTTGTGTTATGTGGGAGGAGGAGAGGGTTGTCTGTGTACATGAGGCAGTTATAACATTGCCTCAAGATTCCCAGATTCACCAGCTGGACCGGAGAGGAGATTGACAACTGACCTTTGGACATGCTAGAATAATATTGGGAAATCCTTAATTGAAAACAAGGGCCAGTGGGGAGTGAGGGTGTAGTGCTTTTAATTTTTAGTGCTGACTTATATAATTGCTTTAGTGAGCAAGTGCCAGGTAACTTGAGTGCAATGTGTTACAAGTAACTAAATGCAAAAACGACAAACAGTAACTTTCTTTCAAGTGAAACAAGGAAATAAGTACAGTAAGCAATGCAGATATCACTAGTGATCCACAGAAGCTGAGAAGTTGCGTATTAGGTGGAATTAGCTTCCAGGGAAAGAACAAGCAAACAAACAACAAGCATATAAACAAAGCTAGATTCAGTAGGCCTGGATCAAGTCTATGCTAGAGCAAACAAGGTGAACCAATTTCAGTAAGATACAGTTCAAATATTCAGGCACTATAAACCTTTAACCAGAAATTCCCAGCTCAGAAGGGCAGAGTCCAGCCTCTTCTCCCACAAGAGTGCAGACCACGAACCTTCTTAATGTAAAATAACTGGCCTGAAGCCCAAGTGCCTAAACCAGAACTAATACACTTGGACACTGGGCTCTCAATCAGCAGTTCCCAACTTAGAAGGATGAAAGCTACCTGTCCTGCCACCACAGTGCTTGCCACAAACCTTCCTAATGTAAAACAACTGTTCTGAAGCCCAAGTGCTTAATCCAAAAGACTTGAATGATAGCTACACTTTAATCAAGTTACAACCAAGCAGTAATAAATACCATTGAATACTTTAGAGAATGTCTGGATTTGTGCTCAAGTTACACAAACAAAGCTAGATCCAGCAGGCCCGAATCCAGTCTATGCCACAGCAAACAAGGCGCACCAACTTCAGTAAGGAACAGTTCAGATATGCATGCACTATAAGCCTTTAACCAGAAATTCCCAGCTCAGAAGGGCAGAGTCCAGCCTCTCCTCCCACAAGAGTGCAGACCACGAACCCTCTTAATGTAAAATAACTGGCTTGAAAGCCCAAGTGCTTAAACCAGAATTAATACACTTTTAGAATAACAGACACTGAGCCCTCAATCAGCAGTTCTCAACCTAGAATCATACCTCTCAAATGTATAGATTTTCACAGAATGTCCACAGTTTGGCTTCATTTTGTACTGGCAAATAATTAAAGAGTGAAGTTAGTAAATAATGGCACACATTTCTGTTTCAGACTTCATATCCTTTAGAAAAAATATAAAAATTGTAATGCAAAACCTGTTACTCTATCAACTAAGTTTGCAGAACCACAATTGTTAAAAACTCTCGCCATTGTTGGGCTTTTTTCCAAATTATTTATGTCTTGGTCCAGCTTTTTTGGTCTAAGAGGTTCCGAGGGATGTACACATTACAAAAACCTGTAAGAAAGCGGTAAAATTTGCAAAGCAGCCTCACAAACACAGATATACTAAGCACTAAGCCAGCTATGTACACTGAGCATCAGACAAAAGATTTATGTTTCACTGGATCCAAAAAATAGAAAACAAAGATCTGGCACAGTTATAATCACTTGCACAGGGTGTTTTGTGTGTGTGTGTGTGTGTGTGTGTGTGTTTGGGGGGGCAGGAGGCCTAGCCACCAAGACAGAATGAGCTGTAAGACTAATGACTGACCCATGTAACTGTTGTGTGTGTGTGTGTGTGTGTGTGTGTGTGTGTGTGTGTGTGTGTGTGTGTGTGTGTGTGTGTGTGTGTGTGTGTGTCTATATAGTCATTCCTGGTAAAGATTGGTGTGTGAGTTTTTTTTTCTAGTTACATATGAGCAAATCCATTGTATAATTGCAAAATTCAATCATATCTTATTAAGATCAGTAGTCTTCTGTGCAGATAAATTCAAAGCAATAACAGTCTTCTTCTGTGTTATCCACATAAGCAAGTCTCCACATGTTCAGGTTCCCTAACTACACGGTTTTCTTTTATAGTGTAGATTTAGGCCTGTGAGCATGGTGAATATGTAAATGAATTGTGAACCAAAGGAAAGCAAAGTTTCATTCATGTTGTTCCAGTTTACTTTATATTAAAATGAACATGAAAACAATAATCAAAATTAGAAATAACTGCCTACAGCAGGTGCATTAAGCATACACAGAATATCATATATACAATAAATGTGTAACTGTGGGTATCAGTAGAATTATGGTTCTGCAATTACACATTTATTTTCTGATGTGTCATGTCACACAAACACACACACACACACACGCACACACACACGTTTAAATACTCAACACTTTAAGACGTGTATAAGTAATGAGCAGCTCTGACAAATGAGGTCTCAGTTGCAATGGGCAATGTGCACAGTAATGAATGTAAAACATATACTGTAGTCCAACCTTCCCTGTGGTAGCTGGTATAAGTTAATGCTCACAATACATGTGAGCCAGGGTTCTAATCTAGCACAATCAGTTTTAAAAAAACAAATAAAAAACATTAGACATAATTGAATATTCTGATTCTGTAATTATAATTGTCTTCTCTGGCCTTGGATGGCCTTCAAACCTGAATGATAGTCAAGTACACACAAATGTATAAACCAGGACCTTGTCAGGTCACACACACATACATGACAAACCCCTCACTCTGTCAGGTGTATTTATATATAATTCATGAGCATGTCCAATTACTTCTTTTGTAGCAAGAATGAAAAATCACCTATGTTGAAAAATATGTTTTGTCTCTAATGCATAGGTTTGAATCCCACATTCCACGCATTTATTTTATCAGTGTGTGTGTGAAGCCACACAAAATAAATTCAGGTCATGAAATGTATGCCCCCAGTATGTGATGCAAAGTTGAATCAACAAAGAGTTACAGCAGCAACCACCCCATCAACTAATGCAAACTGTCAGATTAACTTTCCTATTTCAAAAGCTGTTTCCTTCTCTGTTTGACAATGTTGCTCTCCACTTAACATTGCACAAACACAGTTAGCATCATTGTTTGGGTTTGCACACTAGCAGTAAATGCAATAACATCAATTGGCAGGAAAGAACTATTATCTGCTGCTGTTTACCCTGATTGGACATGTCTGAAGGTAGTAGAGAATGTGTCCAATTTAGGGAGCAGAGGTGGGGTGTTAAGGAGTCCAAAAACTTTACTGAACTCCATGTATGTGTTCCAGCTGAAGGATCTTGCAGGGGGACTATACCAGCTCCCAGTACAAATCTCCAGCATGGAATAGGCTGGCTAAGGCTGTCTGCAGTGTGACTGGCATTCCACTCACTGGCGAATAGTGTAGGTGCCATTATAATGACCTCAAAAGTCACAAGCAGGATACACTCAAATAGTAAGTGGATGAGTTTAGGACTGCTGACATCCCACAGTTGTGTAAGTATACAGATAAAGAGAATTAAAACTAGATGGGCAGCAGCATATATGCAAGACTGTATGAATAATGCTCTTTTGTTCTCTTCTTTTTATTCCGCAGTGAACCAGGAGATAATGGTGAAGAGAGAGGCCCAGGCTGAGTGTTTAGAGAAACTGAGGGATGCAAGGGCTATGTATGCAGCACAATATAACTAGTATTGCTCTTCTATACAGTAGTAGCAAATTAAGTATGCATATTCTAACTGTAAAAGCAAGCATGCATGCTTCAGTCTGTAGCACAAGCCAACTGCAGGAGTCAAGTCTAATACTGTAGTCAGATATAGTGGGTTAAAATCTCACAAGTAATAAATATATAGTAAAATCATTAAAAATATTACATAATAATTTCAACAAAAGTGGCATAAATGCCTTGCTGTTAACTTAATCTGTAGAATTTGAGCAAGCATATGTGCAATATATGCATATTGCAAGGATTACTTTGAACAGTCATTAGTTATAGCTTGCAGTTGTTAAGGAGTATATTTAAATATAAAAGTAGAGGTAAATACTTTATTATTGTGATAATGCATTGTATGTCACATATGATGGTACTAATTATCTCTTTGTTTTTTCTCGTAAACTAACCTGTAACTCTCTTTTTTATTTTTCTATGGGTGATCAAAATAGTTCCATGTCCTCAATCTCTGACAAATCACAAAATGCTTTACAGCTTAGGGATGTAGACTAACCCCCATGGCTCAGCCTGCCACCACTCCACCGGCTCATGCAATGCCCAGCACATCTGGGACCCAACCTGGCAGTACTTCCTCCACTGCCCCTGCACTAACTAGACCCTCCACGTCAGGTAGCACTACCCCAGTAGCTGATGCTTTGGTACCCTCTAGGAGTAGTGGCGGAGCTGGGGATTTTCTCATCCACCAGGAGTTGTCAGGCTTGGTGCTTAGGGCTGGGCACAGCATGCCTACACTGGATGGGGAGTATGCTCTCTTTTATGGTCTATTGGAGAAGACATCAGGCACTCCAACAGCCAGTGGAGTAAGGGGACAGTGATGATAGTCCTTAGGGTGAGGACTACATCCAATGTCCTCTCCCTTTCCCTAGTCATGGTGTTCCCCAACCTGTTGTGTCCATCACCACCCCTCTGTCTTGTCTTGTTTGTCCTATTTGTCTGTATCCCTTTCCTCACCTACCCTACTTACCTGACCCAGAAATACCTATGTCCCTTACCCAACATTCCTCTCTTACTGAAATAAAAAATAAAAGTCCTACTGCCTACCAGTGTGACTGGTGAGCATTGTACTGCCTATCTAATGCTAGAGGAGTGATTTCCAGCTCTGAAATTGTAATTTTATTAGCCTTTTGGGCTGATTTCTATCCCTCTCAACTTTCTGGCTTAAAAACGCATGTGTTTGCACATTTTTCACATCGTGCAGCACTGTGAGGCTACAGTTAAACTATTCCAGGTGCCAGAAAGTCTGCTCTTCAAAATTTCCCTTAAAACTAGCTGGTTTCTCAGTAGTAGCACTAAAATCTGAACCCCAGTGATTAGCACTTGCTCTAGAACCTGCTGGAAAGCACTAGGAAGCCTGAAACTGGTACAAGCACTCAGCTCTCCTTGTCAATAAGGAGAAATTAATCATAGGTATTAAACAGCCTATAATTGCAAAGTACCTTGCAAAGGTAAGTGAAAACAGCTCTTAAATTTTACATAAAAGCACCTAAATAGGCATGTCCAAGGGTCAGCTTCTGGTGATTTCTCCTGTCCACCTGGTGAATCTGGGCATACTGAGGCAATGAGGCAACTGCCTCATGTACACAGATAATCCTCTCCTCCTACCACCCAACACTACAACCTGCGACAGATGCACTTACATAGCCAAACTGGAAGCAAAGCTCTCTCTGGGCAAGATTGTGCTAGACAGTCAAGAGGAGAAGGTTAACACCTGCATTACACCTCAAGCAACTCATAGCCCTTCAAAACCCACACCATCAACACCCACACATAGCAACACTAAACCCACATATGCGGAGGCCCTTAACATTGACCTGCCCAAGCAACAAGGACCTCCAAAGCCGAAATGCAAACAAACACCAGTCACAACCAAAGTGACACATAGCTCACAACACCAGTGTGCCAGCCAACAACAGCCCCTAAGGCAAGACAATGTACCCAACACTTTAGTCATAGGTGACTCTATAGTCAGGCACACTGATGTCCCACTCACCAGGCTGAACAAAGAGAAAATTACAGTCAGCTGCCTGTCGGGTGCCAGGATCTGCCACATAACGCATGCAGTCAAGTCACTCCACAACAAGTACAAATACAACTCTTAAAAAAAACAAATGAGTCCCAACAGCTGAAGAGTCTACACACTTGATTTAATAAAAATACTACAATAAATTAACTTTTGAAGTGCTTTTTGTTTGCCAAGTAGCAAACTTCATCAGAAATAACTACTCCACAACTAAAACACATTTAAATAATCACCTAGACCAAATAATGCGGGACAATTAACTAATTAGTCATTTAAATCTTTAAAAAACAATGCTTAAAAGACTAAATTCGTAACCAATACATGAATAAAAATAAGATCAAAATACTTTAAAATATAATATAATATAAAACATACAAATGAGATTGTATATTACTAAACAATTATGCAAAGTACAACCGCAATATGCATTTATACATTATAAAACCAAAATAATCTTGTTACCTCTGCAAACTTTTCAGTTTAAGGATGCAGCTTATAGAACATAACTCATTGAGACCAGGGGCATTACATGCATCCAATTTTATTTGTCACTTTAATTCTAGCTCCTCAAGTTTGAGAGTGAAAGAGCCACCTCTAATTTCATGCTTAACACTGTCAATGGATAAAAATTTTAAATTATGATTCATATTCAAATGAATATGTTTAGCTAGTGCATTTTCAAGCTTATTACACCTTATAGCATACAAGTGCTCTTACATTCCATCTCAGAGTGTACGCTCCATTTTCCCTACATAGAATGCAGGACATTGTGTACATCTAGCTAAATAAACAACAGTACTTGAATTACAATTAAATCTTGCTTGTAATCTGTATTTATAGCCGTTGACTGTGACTGAATTGTTCACATCTACATGTTTACAATAATTACAACTCTCGCATTTAAACATGCCTACTGTTCTAAGGGGTTTAGAGTACTGTCTTTCTAATTGATCTTTAAGGTTCTTACCCCGTTTGAAAACTATATTTGGAAAATCCCCAATTTTACCAAACAAGACCTGGTTACATCTAAACAATTTCCAATTTTTCTTCATTATTTTCACACACAAACTACTTTGTACACTAAAAGTAGTAATAAAACTACAAGGTAGTGATTGAGCTTTAGTAGACACTGTGTCACAATGTAAAGGTGGCTCAAATGTATCAAGGGTACCTAAGCTGACAGGATCAGGCCTTCTAATAACTAAAATGGGCTTAAAAGTAAAATTCACTCTTTTAACATTTACTTCTTCTATTAACGCATCCAATAAGGATTCTGGATACCCACGGTGAAGGAACAATTTTTTCAAAAACAAACATTCCTCTAGAAAATCATCGTCCTGGGAAATAATACATGAAGCCCTAACAAGTTGGCCTTTGATGACTGACCTTTTCTGATGAAAAGGGTGACAGCTAGAGAAATGGAGGAACGAATTGGAATAAGTATTTTGTTCTGAATATTTTTGCAGTATAACAATTCAATACTCTATTTTGGCAAGACAAATGTCCAAGTATGATATGGCATCCAAACTAAAGTTGGACGTGAAGCGCAAAAATTCAGTAGAGTTGTTAAATCTATTCAACAAGTCATTTCCTACCGTTTCATCCCCTTTTAACATGATAAAAATATCATCCAGGTATCTGGTGTAATAAGCTAAGAGTTTAGAAATGTTTTCTTCTTTGAAAATAAATTCAGTCTCCCAGTGCGCCATAACAAGATTGGCTACACTTGCTCCACATGGGGAGCCCATTGCTAACCCTACTTTTTGCAAAAAAAAATTATTAAACATAAAGTAGTTGTTAGAAAGCACTAAATCTAGAACGTTAGTAAGCTGAAGCGCTTTTCGTCCAAGAAATACACAAACTTCATCAGATAAAATTACAAGTGAATTGGTGCAGTTTAAATAATGTAAACACAAAATCAGTTGATATATTGATGTCCAACATTAAAGCGATATGCCTCATACATTCAATTTATGTTATGAAAACTTTATATTAAAATGTAGAAATACCCTGATAAAAACCTAACTTATCTTATTATCTAAATAATTCTCGGATGAAAAGCGCTTCAGCTTACTAACATTCTTGGATTAACAATAAATGGATTGTTGTAACTGTTGTTTGGCATAATTTGTGGTTTCCAGAAGTCTTTCGTATTTTGTTTGTCGTTTTCAGCAGTTTGGACTATGGCAAACAACCCGTTGAACAGTTCCGTGGAATTATCTCCTTTATCAATAGGAACATCAGCTGGAGGACCAGCAACCGAAGCTGGTAACAATAGCCTTCTCCTGGTTGTGCAGACATTGGCTCAACAAGTTGAAAGGCTAACAGAGAAAGTAGACATGCTCAGCAGTCTACATAACCAGCAACAGCAGCGGTAACATCAGGGCCCCATTACGGTTGGCGGTAATGGAGCCTTTGAGAATTTGAATATTGGCGCCAACGATAACAACAGCGTTTCATCAGCAGTAACAGTTTATAATCATTGTTCACCCTCACTGACACCATCGGCATCTATTCCGTGTGGACAGCGAGTGCCTTCTCCGATATCAATGGTTTCCAATGGTGAAAGTGGACTGTTTAGGCGAGAACAGAATAATATTAGTGGTAACAACACTAATACTCTTAATAATTCAGTATCTACGGATGGCAATGTGAACTTGAACCCAGGGCTTATTGGACTCCCTAATCTTAATGAATGGCTCACTACACCTATGGGACTGACTCAATTGAACTCCACAGCCACAATGGTGAGTCTGCTATGGAAGAATCAAATTTAACTGATTTGCTGAATTTTTGTGATCACATTTTGTTAAAACATAAAAAGCTTAGTTTGGAAATAGATTATTTTAATGAGTGCTTGAGACTGGAGTTAGTACCGAAAGGTCTCAGGATTTGTCAATATCCGACAGGCCTGATTCCTGACTCCCAATTCCACTTGGACCTGATTAAATTGTTCAATAAACAAGGTCTTGAATTATTGGATTTAATGAGAGTAAATTATGGTAAAATAGTGGAAGAATTAAGAGACAATATAATTCTCTTGGACTCTCAGATTAAATCACATCCTGATTTCCCCAGATATAAGTTTGAATATTCATGTATATTCCAAACTATTGACTCTTTTATTAATAAGGTGAGAGCAGTTAAATGTAAAAAATTACAGCGTGACCGCTTGCAGTATCAACAAGGATTGGCTTACCCACGCCCACCTCCAGCACAACAATGGAGAATGAATGGGTATAGGAAGGAAGGAGAAGGAAATATTAATACTAATAGTAATTTACAACATGGAAATGTGCAAAATTGTCCAAATCCTGATATTTGTGATCAGAATATGGAAATGACTAATAATCTACAAGGGGCATGTTCTGACAGCAATTTACAAACTAATTTTGGAACCACTGGAGACATGAATAATGATGAGGGGCCCCGCAGAAGTCAACGCTTACAAAATCAGTCAAAACCAAATTTTCAGCCTAATAAAAACCAATGGGGCAATAATAAACAGGGTTTTCAGAGGGGGAGAATGCAGAACAGGTGGAACCAGAGAAAGAAACACAACAAATGGAAATAAATAAATGAGCTGATATGGTTTCGCACAACATCCCTTTA
This sequence comes from Protopterus annectens, assembly GCF_019279795.1. NCBI lineage: Eukaryota > Metazoa > Chordata > Ceratodontiformes > Protopteridae > Protopterus > Protopterus annectens. Next base: position 1,257,931,806 of record NC_056739.1, read on the forward strand.
ATTATTACGAACTCTGAGGGGGACTTTTCCATTTATAACTACTCTTCAGTGTATGTCCCTGTTGAGCTGGCTAATTTGCTGGCAAAAGGCCTCACATTTATTCCTACTAAAAGACTGAATGTTACAAACTGTATTTTGGATTTGAAAATGTTTGTGAGAAAGCTGAATTTGGCAGTTTTGTTGGGTAATATGACTAGAATGGATAGAAGTGAATTTAGAATTGCAAGCACTTATAATCCACCACTGCATAACTCTTTATATATGTTTAAGAAAATGTGCAAGCTTGATTTTAGACATATGGACCATTTGAGAAAAAACAATATAAGCAGGAATAATCTTTCAAATGAAGAATTAAATTGGATAAAATATTTGAAAGACACTAGGGTCTGTATTATGAAACCAGGTAAGGGTGGAGGTCTGTTTTTTATGGACCAAGTGGACTATGAAAATAAAATTGAAGCAATGTTAGCATCTGAATTTTATGACAGAGTGTCCCTGAATTAATATAATCAAGCTAATAACAGGATCAAAATTTATATAAATGATTTATTTATAACACAGAGAATTGATATAGAGTTATATAATTATCTAATTATGCCATCTCCTATTGTTCCAGTAATATTTGGTGTGCCAAAATACACAAGGATTTGAGTGATCTACCTCTTAGACCCATAGTGGATGGTAGGAATAGTGCAACTTATGCTTGCGCAAAAGTAGTTGATGGGATCCTTAAGAAATATGTAAGTTCTGAAATTTGTATAAGTAAGGATTCTTGGTCCTTCTTAGAAAAGATAAATAATATAAGCTTTGATGAACATAACAACCTACTGACAACTGATGTAAAAGACCTCTACAACTCAGTACCACAAGAATTGGGTATTAAGTGGCTAATCTTGAATTTAAAAGAAAAAGGTGCATCTACATCTGAATTAGTTCTAGTAGAAGAACTACTAAGTATAGTACTAGCACATAATTATATAACATTTAAGAACAGTTTCTTCCACCAGAAGAGTGGGGTGGCTATGGTAATAAAAAGTCTGATTATTTACTATCTGGTATTTGGCTGCACATTTGACTGCTAACATTGCTGGCCAATTTTGTTTCTTCATAGTTTGGTTGGGCCTTGCATCCCCCACGTGCATAGTATTTGGTTTGGACGTGGCTATGGGTTCACCCTGCGGCTCAAGTTTTGCAAACTTGATAATGAATTATTGGGAAAGGTATTATATATTTAGTAAGAAACATATAAATTCACAAATTATATACTATACTCGATATTTAGATGATATATTCATAAAGTTCAAGGGAAATCAAGACCAAGCTAAAGAACTTGTAAAGTATTTTAATGAAAGCACTGATTTTCTTGAATTTACATATAATTTCGAAGAGAAACAAATTCCATTTCTTGATGTACTCCCGATTAAAAACAATACTGATAGAAAGTATGAAACAAGAATTTATAGAAAACCATCTTATTCTAATACTTTCTTGCATTATTCAAGTGCCCATCCCATGTTCCAAAAAAAGTCAGTAGTGAAAGGACAATTGATGAGGGCAGCACGGATGATTTCAAGGGAGGATGATTTCAATGATGAATGTAGGAACTTAAAAGATATGTTTCTTAGAAGGGCATATTCAAATACCTTCTTAGATAATATCATAGAAGAAATTCAAGAGAAGAGAAGTAGAGGCACCTATACACCAATTATAAGAGGGACTATAGAAGTACAAATCCATGATACAGTACTAAATACAACTAGGGACTCTAATTGTGAAGTAACGGATCTTGCCATAAATGGAATGATGGGGGAAAAAACTTCATGTTTCGAGCATAGTCTTATTTTGACTTTCAACTCTGATTTCTACTTTCTAAAAAGTATTGTATATAAAAATTGGAGTATCTTGAAGGAAAGTAAAGAAATAATAGAGAAAATAGGGGAAGCACCCAAAGTCATGGTAAGAAGAGATAGAAATTTTAAAGAACTTCTGGAGGGTATACATAAAAATAATAGTAACAACAATATTAATAGAAGGGTCATGCATAATTGCGGCTCCTGTTCCTATTGTAAATATATATTAGTGGGTAACTCACTAATCATTAATAATTTAGATCTGAGAAGTAAGGGCAAATTCAACTGTAATTCTAAGATGGTGGTTTACCTAGCTAAATGCCAGTTCTGCCCATGTTTGTATGTGGGCAAAACTATTCGTAGACTAAGAGATAGAATCTACGAACATGTTTATAATATAAGTAAACTTAAGCAAGAAAACGCATTAGCTAAGCATGTGTCCAAATATCCCACCCATATATTTAAGTTCTGGATCTTGGACCAACTAGTACCTAATATAAGAGGGGGACCAATAGAAATAGAATTGGAAAGACTGGAATTGTTATGGCAGATTAGATTATATGCATATAACCTGCCGGGTCTCAATGACATGTGTTCTATTATGGCTATAATAAAACTTAAAAGCCTTCGTAGATAGTTTTAACAAGTTTCAATATAAAACATAAAATATATTTATATGTATGAATTTTATGCTTGAATATACATCTAATACATCATATGTGATAAATTTTGCTGCTGTTTGGATAGAGTATATTTAGTTGCTGCTGTTTGTTTAAGACTGGGCTTTTCCGATATCCGTGCGTATTGTAATAATTTATTAGTAATTTTAAAATGAAATCATTATTTATTATTATTTATTTAATCATTTTTAAATAAGATGATTTAGGTTTTTATCAGGGTATTTCTACATTTTAATAGAAAGTTTTCATAACATAAAGTGAATGTATGGGGCATATCGCCTTAATGTTGGACATCAATATATCAGCTGATTATGTGTTTACATTATTTAAACTGCACCAATTCACTTGTAATTTTATCTGATGAAGTTCGTGTATTTCTCGGATGAAAAGCACTTCAGCTTACTAACGTTCTTGGATTAACAATAAACGGATTGTTTTAACTGTTGTTTGGCATAATTTGTGGTTTCCAGAAGTCTTCCGTATTTTGTTTGCCTTTTTCAGAAGCTTCTTAGATTTGTTATTTTTAAGCTTACACATATGTTGTTCAATACTAGTGAAAACCCTGCTGTATTCGAACTTGTATCTTACAAATTCAGAGTCATTGAGCACTTTCTTATCCAGTTCGAGCACCGTGTTTGATATATCCTTAACTGTAAGAGAATAATGTTTAATCATTAATTCCAATAATTCAAACCCTTGTCTGTCAAACAGCTGAATTAGTTCTACATGAAAGGGTGAGTCCTTAACTAACCCAGTAGGGTATTGTGCTCTATGCAGGCCCTTTGGAATCACTTTCTGCTTAATACATTCTTTAATGTATGCAATCTCAAGTTGTATTTTCTTTAATTTTAATAAATGGACATCTAGCAGCTTTAAATTATTCACAAAGTTAGAAAAGTCAGAGTTGTAATTACAACTCTGTCATTGACCATGCTGAAGTGAATGACTTGAGATGTACCTCCCTGGACTACATGAAAAGAGACATGGAAGAGCTCTTGGATCATGTGACCCAGGCAGGTATGACCCTAGCCCTGAGTAGCATCCTGCCTTCGCCCAGAATGATACCACAGTATAAGGACAAAATGATTGACTTCAACAATTGGCTAAGCTTCTGGTGTCATTCAAAGGGGATCCAGTATTTGTCTGCCTGGGAGGATATGATCGAAAAACCATGATGCTTTGCCAGAGATATTCTGCACCTGTCACTCCTGGGATTCAGGTTACTGGCTAAAGCTCTTGCCACCCCTATAGTGCCTTTTTTAGGCAAGGTTCAAAGGATAAAACCACCACCGTAACAGATACAAGCATGCAAAATCTGAAGGTAATGCTACTCAATGCTAGAAGTCTGAACCTCAAAATGCACTCTCTCGAGGCACTCCTAAAAATGGAGAACATCGATACCTGTGCAGTAACTGAGACCTGGTTCAAGGCTCCAGACAGCACCCCTGCAATACCAGGCTACAATTCTTACCACACTTTTCGGCCACAAAACCAAGACCAAAACACTAAAGGTGGAGGACTGTCCATATTCACCAAGGATATTCACACCTCCAGGCTAGTTGCCCAACATTATGCATCTGAAATTCTCCAGGTGCAACTAATACTAGGTAAGACTGCAATCCAAATTGTAGCTTGCTACAGATCCCTCACCATGCCCCAAGATTCTCACTACAACTTTCTAAACATACTGGAAAATACTAAGATACAACCAAACACCCTAATACTGGGTGATTTTAACTACCCTGCCATTAATTGGGAAAACTACTCGGGTACCAACTCCTTTTCCCAATGGTTCTTGGAATTCATAAATTCCAATGCCCTGGATCAACTAATCCATTGTCCCACCAAGGGCTCCAATATCCTAGACCTGTTCATTACCAACATGGGAGATAGATGCTCCACACTAGTGGTCACCCCCTCATTGGTCAGGTCTGACCATAAGCAAATCACCCTTGACATCCACATCCCACCCCCAACCCCCAGTAAGCAAACCTCCTTAAAAAAACTTCTCCAAAGCCAACTTAAAGCTACTGAAGTCAGAAGTGACAAACTTCACAAGACCCACGCAGACAGGATCTGGAAGTTCGACTGCACAATCCTACACTAAGGCACTGTATGAGCACATCCACTCATGCATGAATCGTGCCATCCCAAATAGAACCAAGATGCTCTTCTCCAAAAAAATGAAGCCAATCTGGTGGTCCCCTGCTATAAACAAACTATACAACAGAAGGAAGAAACTGTTGCAAAAAAGAGGAAAATCCCAGGATGCAAAAAACTCCCTCACCAGCCTCAGTAAGAAGCTGAGATCCCTCATAAAATCCTCAAAAGCTAGTTACAAAAATAAAATTGCCAAAGATTCCAAAGACAACCACAAGGCATTCTATAGTTATGTCAAGAATCTAAATGGCAATGCTCAGATCTGCTCTGAGCTACAACAGAATGGCATTACATATACTGATCCCAAGGATATTGCCAATATCCTGGCAGATCGATTTAGTGCTAACTTCACCCCCCTCTCACCCCCTAAAGGGCCCATCTCAATACCAAATGATTGCCAAATTCTGATAATCACGGCCACACAGGTAGAAACCGCACTCTCCAAAGCTAAGAATACAGCATCCATGGGACCAGATGACATCCCAGGCTGTGTACTACATGAATTACAAAATGAACTGGCACCTCACCTAAGTGTCATGTTTAATCATAGCCTCACCTCAGGCTTCGTGCCCACTGAGTGGCGCACAGCTACAGTTATCCCGCTCCACAAGGGAGGATCCGCCTTGGATCCCAGGAACTACCGTCCCATCAGTCTGACAAGCCTGATCTGCAAGGGCATGGAACGCATTATCATGGAACTTATAAACAAAGACATTGGCAACCTTCAAACACTGGACCCCACCCAATTTGGGTTTGTGAAGGGCCTATCTTGTCTCCTGAATCTGATTGACTTCTTCGAATCAGTCTCCAGAGCAGTGGACAAGGGTAAGGCGGTCCACACAGCCTATCTAGACCTCGCCAAGGCCTTCGACACCATCCCCCACTCTGGAATCATAGATAAACTTACTAAGCTGGGCATAAATCCCTACGTCACTTGATGGGTTGCCAACTGGCTTACTGACAGAACGCAGACTGTAAAAGTAGCCGACTCCAAATCCAGCTCCAGACAAGTGACAAGTGGAGTACCTCAGGGTTCAGTCCTGGGACCACTCTTGTTTGGCATCTACTTCTCTGAAGTACAGACCAACACTAAGGGACACTGGCTAACAAAGTATGCAGATGACTGCAAACTGGGAGCCATTATTGAATCCCCAAATGATGTGGATATTCTACAAAAGGGCCTTACAGAAACAGATGCCTGGTGCCAGAGCCATGGGCTCAAGCTTAATGCCAAGAAATGTATAGTTATCCCCTTTGGAAAAAAACATATACCCATGAATTACCACATAGGTGGCAGGACACTAAACATCGAAAGTGTGATGAGAGACTTAGGGACACAGGTGGACAGTGGTCTCATTTTCGATAACCACATTGCCACAACAGTCAGGAAATCCTTCTATGTGGCTCACCTCATCACTAAGGGCTTTTCATCCAGAAAAAAGGAGGGCATTGTCCCACTGTACTCATCCCTCATTAGACCCATTATAGAGTATAATGCCCCATTTGGTATGTACCTCACAGGACATCTGCAACAGCTGGAAAGGCCACAGAAATACCTCACTAAAAGAATCACATGCCTAAAGCAGATGCCATATGCCGACCGTCTAAAAAAACTCCAGCTATACTCTGTGACATATCGTCTACTCAGAGGTGATCTCTGCTTAACATACAAGGCCATGTCAAACCCTGAGATGTTGGACATGCTCCACTTAAAGAAATCCCAGTCCCTCAGAGCCGCACGCTCCAGGGATCTAAACCTTGTCATCACAATGAACAAAACATGCTGGAGGGATAGGTTCCTGACCCAGAGACTCCCCATACTCTGGAATAGACTGCCTGTACATGTCAAGCAGAGCGCCTCATTGGCCCTCTTCAAAAGGAACCTTGATGTTTGGATGGGAGATAGGAAATTCACCCCGGGGATCATGTCAGTCGCCCTGCTAGACAGGGGCCCAGAGAAGTAAATATTGCGGGAAGAAATATCCAGGGAATTGTTATGGCTAGGCTTGCATAGGCCCTAGGGCCAATAGCCTAGTACCAACCTATGAACCTATAAAAAATGGGCACCTGTCCCATAAAAAAATTTGCCCTATACATAACTCTCCACTTTGCACATGTGTTTGCTCAACACTCTTGATTTAGTCCAATTGGTTATACAACATGATTGCATTGTTGTCACTCCTCTTTGTTGTGGTGACAGTTCAAATTCAGTCAATATTCTATACATATTTTCATTTTACAGTTTTGAAAAAGTGGATAGCTATGGTTCTTTCCTACCTCCCTTCTGCACATTCCTATATTGCTTTCCCTTTGTTCTTTCTCCTGCTTGCCCCCCATTTCATCACTTACCTATCTACCCCATTTTAACACTTTTAATCTGGTTAAAAAGTAGAATCACACACCACATACATAAGTGAAAAAAACAATGAAGCCCTTCACTTTTTGTCTTTTGTGTTTGCTTGGATTTTAGCATCACACACCAATGCTGAGCAATGGTGAATGGCTCTTCAGTGATGCAGTTACCTCTGTGCAATGCTGCTTAAACACACTGCATTAAGTACTATAGTGAAATTTGAATAAAGAATTATTTCATTGCATTATAAATACATATATAAAACTATTAGATACACCTGGATTTGAACCCTGTATCATCTGGGCTCGGAAAGATATATCTTAATGCACTTACACCTGCTGCCACAGAGTCAGCAAAGCAGCAGTTGTGTTTCTTACACTCATTAATATCCACAGTGCTGACTGACACATCTCTCCAGTGAACATGCTTGTGCGGTGGTAAACAAACCAATAGAACTGACATACTTTTACCAGTGAGGCAGAGGCTCATGTTTGCTTATCACTTAATTACATGTAAATGAGAAAAGCAGTATAAATGGATATCTCGCATGTGCAAACACTTTGCCATTGATCACACAAACCAGCTGCTTACCATTGTGCTATGGAAAGTGCATAATATCATAAATTACTTATGTTTACTACCCATGTAGTCTTCATCCCATGAAAGTACATCTAAAAACACAGCCAAAGGCAAGGCACTTTTTAAGGAAAGAACACATATTTATAATGTGTTTACCTGCACCCACGCACCTGAAACTTGGTATCTCAGTACTTGTTCCCCAATATATCAACTACACTACAGAAGTAAATAAAAAATAATTTCTTATATACCATGTATATCTTTATACTGACAATATTCATTCAGATTTTCCAATACTTGTAGTAATGTGGACATCTGTTTGCATATATTTTCTAAAGCTGTCTTCTTAAGGTATACCTGCACATTGGAAAGACAACAGCAAATACTACACTTTGCACTCTCATCAATCTGGTTACATGCAGATCTTTAATATCTTGACAGTCGTACATGGCTAGCCATCAATTTCATGCAGGCCTCCCAACATATTCTCTAAACTTCCATTGATGATATCATCCACTATAAATTGTCCTGCAGCATTGTAAAAGTCAGACTTGTGCTGTGGTATTTCTATTAAGTACTGAGATCTGTAGCTGATGTACCTAGTTAGGTAGGGGTTCTAATTTGACTGCAGTCAACTGGTGTGTGTGTGTGTGTGTGTGTGTGTGTGTGTGTGTGTGTGTGTGTGTGTGTGTGTGTGTGTGTGTGTGTGTGTGTCACTGTCTAGTCCGAAGAGCATAACTGTATATCTTTCAGTCATCAGGACAATCCTTGGTGTACCAATATTTTTGATAGCTGTACATGCCTACATACCCATTTAATTCAGACCTCTCAACATCTTCTCCCAAACATCCAGTGATGATGTCATCCACTATAAACTGTCCTGCAGCATTGTAAATGTCAGACTTATGCTGTGGAACTTGTATTAAATACAGAGTTCTTTAGCCGGTGTACTTGGGTAGGGGTTCTGTTCTCATTGCAGTCAGCTGGTATGTGTGTGTTTGTTGAGTTGGTAGAACATTCAAGAGACCATTTTACATCAGCATGTGGGCACTGCTATTACTATCCTCTTCTCACCACACACTTCTGATGTTATGATTAATAAAGTGCTGTCCAACAATCTCCAAGTCAGACTTGTGCCATGGCACTTGTGTTAAATATTGAGTTCTCTAGTCAGTGTACTTAGGTAGGGGTTCTGTTCTCACTGCAGTAAACTAGTGTGTGTGTGTTTGTTCATTCAGTTGTTGACATTCAAGAGACCATTATACACCTGCATATGGGATACTGCTATTACCATCCTCTTTTCACCACACACTGCTGATGTCATCATTTATAAAGTGTTGTCTGACACTCTCTAAGTCATACTTGTGATGTGGTGCTTGTGTTAAATACTGTGTTCTCTAGTCATTGTACTTAGGAAGGAGTTCTGTTCTCACTGCAGTCAACTGGTGTGTGTGTGTGTGTGTGTGTGTGTGTGTGTGTGTGTGTGTGTGTGTGTGTGTGTGTGTGTGTGTGTGTGTGTGTGTGTGTGTGTGTTTGCCTGTTTGCTCAGTTGACTGACATTCAAGAGACCATTTTACACCTGCATGTGGGACACTGCTATTGCCATCTTCTTCTCAAACACACTGCATATGTCATCACTTGTTTTCTGACACTTTCCAAGTCAGACTTGTGCCATGGTGCTTGTGTTAAATACTGAGTTCTCTAGTCGGTGTACTTAGGTAGAGATTCTGTTCTCACTGTAATTAACTGGTGTGTGTGTGTGTGTGTGTGTGTGTGTGTGTGTGTGTGTGTGTGTGTGTGTGTGTGTGTGAGGGTGTGTGTGCACATGTGTATTTGTTCATTCAGTTGGTTGACATTCAGGAGACCATTTTGCACCTGCATGTGAGACACTGCTATTAACATTTTCTTCTTCTTCTCACCAGACTCTGCTACTGTCATCAGCTATGAAGTATTCTCCAACACTGTAAAAGACAGAATTGTGCTGCGGTGCTCTGTTAAGTAAATAGTTATGTAGGGGTTCTGTTCTCACTACAGTCGACTGTGTGTGCATTCAACAGTCACTATGTTGAGAATTTTACAATGATATGAGTCCACAGCTATGTCCAACCCTGCTCTGAACATCTTATTGTAGCATACAATGATTATGTCATACTGTGTAACATGCACTTTGACAATATTCAACACAAACCTGTGCTGTTGCAATAACATTAACTACAGTGTTCATAAGATCTTTAACTGCACATATGCATAGGTGTTCTAATTTGACAGCATTCAACTTGTGTGTCTGTACATGCAACTATGACTTTTTTGACAATTTTATACAAAGATGTGACTGTACATTCATACCCTATGCTTCTCCCAACATGTTCTTCTCAGCATACAACAAGGCTATCGTACTCCATAAAGTACAATGTAACAGTGTTACAGTCAAACATATGTGGTGTTGCTGCTGTGACACTGTGACATTGCATGTCATTCATATTCTATGCCTACACAGGTGTAATGTTCAAATCAGGCCCAGTCTACTGTGTGTGTAGTTGGTGATACATTATGGTCATTGTATGATCTTTGGAATTGCTCATAATTTCACTACCACTTGGGGATTCTTTCACGTATCCCCCTGCATCCTTGTACATCTTGTGGTCACATGACATCCTTCCTGCAGAGGATTGGAGGATGTCCTCATGTCAAATATGTATACATGCATCATAAAGCAGAGTCCTTCCATGAGCCTCTTTGAAGCCATCTTCAAACCAATGCATGCATGATTAATAATGCTGTCATGGTGTGGTGTACATGCCCCATATGGACAGCGGCAGGATGTGATACTATCTAACAACTATACACATATGCACAATAGTCTTAGTATCTTCCATAATATGCATATAGGGGTTTTTATTTACATTGTATAATAAAGGCTAGGATTTCATGTGATGTTTGCAATTAGCCTAATTATGTCCTATGAGTGTATGAAGAGTTGACATGTTAGTATTGCTGTCATTGACATGTGCTATATTGAAGTATGGCTGTACAGTATGGCTGCAAGAGGGAATTACAATCTGTGATGTGAGCTAATGTATTGTTGGCCATTGATACCACTGCATTAAATGCTCTTTTTATAACAGCTGTAGTAATATGCCCCCTGAGAATTGATGAAATGATATTATACTCTTGTATGTATATAGTTGGTATATTAGGACATGTGTTGTTGAAGTGGAACAGATCAAACATCTACACAGTTCGCATTCCACCATCACAGTGTCACTTTCAGTATGGCATATGTGTGCATATGTCTACATACCATCATTATATGCTCTGTAACACACATTAGTATAAATTCAATATTGATTACATGGTCACATAAGTCTTGTCACAACCAGTGTATCACATGTTTTGATAAAATTGCAACCTTGTGGAATTCACTGTATGCGCAGATGCATTGCTATACCCAAGGATTATTGAGGTGGTCAGCAGCACTGTTGTGTGACTATTAGCATTTGTGTCAGGAAATGTTATGTATGAGCCACATACAACCGATCTGTAATGTGTCCTGATATGGCATCAAGCAGCGCAAACACAGCTTGCTCAAGAAACACATGTAGGCATATGTTGTGCAATTGATGTAAATGCATGACATTGATACAGTTGTACGACTGTGTGCATAATACCAATGTGTGGAATGTGATGAATGACCAAGGCTGTATTTGTAGGTCTTTTCACAAATCATGTATTCCAATAAATTTGACATGTTACATGGAATACACAACTAAGCACAGATGTGCATGTGGATGCCACCTGACATACCCAACTGCAGGAAATAGACAATCCTCTATCTGACAGCACTGGCCATCAGCCACAGTACACATGTAAACATTACTCAGTTTCTGATCTAAGAAGGGCAGCAAATCTGTGCACTCTGTATTGCTAATAACACAGAATTGTTGAGCCTTGACAACATTACAGGTTGCTATATTGTGACTTAAAGCATGGACCTACCAGACACAGTTGGAGCCATACTTCAACACAGCCTCCAGACAGAATGTGTTTCTGTAGAAGAGCGTACATCAACATGCATCCTTCTGACTGGGTGGGGGGGGGCATTACCTGATGCATGCATGTATATACACATCCTGACTCTCCTCATCTGTGAGGTAGACCAACAAGTTAACATGGAGCTTTTCTAAAAGGACACAGGTAATATCCCAACTGTATGCAGAAGACATCTGATTTGTTCAGGCTACATCATGTGTGTTACATTTATTACATGTCTTCAAGAAGATCAGAAAGGGCATGCATGATGACAATACTATCATCCAGTGGTGCAGTGGTTAGTGTTGTTGCCTCACAGCAAGAGGTTCTCTGGTTTGATTGTCGGCTGAGGTGCCTTCAGTGTGGAGTCTGCATGTCCTCCCTGTGTTCACATCGGTTTCTTTCAGGTGCTCCAGATTCCTCCCACATTCCAAAGACATGCATCTGAACCATTTCTCCCTGGGCCTGCACTGTCCCAGTTGTACTTTCCCAGTAAACAAATGTTAAAATAAAATAAATAAATAGAAATGTGACCTGGCAAACATATTTGATACAAATCCACAATGAGGTATTACTGAGACACTGTCACAAGTGGCCATAAACACCTATATCACCAAGTGGGTATACCACTGGATCACATACATGACAGATAAATAGGGCTCTGTGCTAGGCACTTTCCTGCTCATCATTTATGTCTCAGCTGTTAAGAATGACTTACAGATCCTTTGTCCAAACAGCTTTGTGGGGGACTGCAGATTGTGGACAATCATTGAATCCAAGGGTGATATTACTATAATACAGACAGCATGAACACACTCAAAGGATGGGATGAATAAAAACCCTGGGGGGATTTGTTATATTCTAAAAGCATCTATACAACATAATTATAATATAGACAGCACACTCCCATGAGCCGACCAATTGGTATGTGACCTGTGTACTCAGGTAGATGATAAGTGGAATGTCCACCAGCATGTGCCCACAGTGGTGAATACTCCCTTGTATGTAACATGACTCCTAAGTATGTGCAGGACATCCACATCAAAGGGCATTATAGTTCCATAGTTCTCCACCCTCATCACACCAGTAACATAGTACAATACACCCTTTTACATGTACCTCACAACACATCTTCCAGGGAGGAATTACACAAGTATACCGAATTTGCCATAGTGACCTCCCACACATCTTATCAATCATACCAAAGTATTCTTTTTTTGCATAAACATTACTGGTTATTGGTGCGGGCCCCCATCGAGGTATTATACAAGATGCATGTGTGATACGTGTTCCTGTGATGCACACAATAAATACATAGCTGATTGACAACATTGATGGCATGGCTTTCATTCATGACAGTGTGGATTGTGGTATATATATATATATATATACATATATATATATATATATATATATATATATATATATATATATATATATATATTTATTTATATATATGTGGCATGCACACCTGTCAGCTAGCCAGGATTGCTTGTAATTTCAAATACAGGTGTGACAGTGTCCCTCCTAATGCCTCTGGCAGATGTTACATTTTTTAGGAAGGTGTGCTTGATTTCCCCCTCAGAGATTGCTGACAAATCATAATAGCTGTAGAAGTGTGTTCTTGTAGAACCACCTATGATCACTTACAATCACAGATGTTATGTCAAAGACATGGGATTAATGGTGGTATTATGCTGATATTGTCCATGATTGTATGTGCTTCTGTCTACTGTTGTCCATAACCTGTTACTGTGTGTCCCACTTGGTTCAGACCTGTGCTGACATTACATTCATATTCAAGCAACTCATTTTGCACAGCTTCACAATATGCACCTAACCCCCATTATATATACCATCACTAATATATATCCTTTACATTGTTCATATCAGGATGCTTATATCACAAAGAATCTTCTCCACTGATATGTCTTGTGTGACAGCCACATATTATACAATAACTGTGCAGTCCATACTGTATTGTGTCAATATGTGATTAGTGTTCATGCTACCACTGTCTTCATTGACATGCCATCATCTGCTGTAAATTACAATGTTTCACCTGCCCTCTTCCCCTGTGTTCATTCCTAAAATTCATCTGTGTGTCTCTTTTCAATACACACACTTCCCCTGACTGTTTATTTATAATGCAGTCTATGTACCCTTACTGGTCATTTACACAACTTTTATTCTGTATGCCTAAACAGGTTTCCACAATACTCTGCACTGTATACACTTTCATGTAATGTGTTGTAAGTATATATATTGCTTTATTAATAACCCTGGTAATCATTGTGGCATTCCATGCAATCCCACAGACCTAGTTTGCCTGTAGGTAAAGATGTTTATATGTCTGCTGCTGTCTGTGTTGCTTTATTTATTTATTGACATTTGTTAACCGGGTTAGTCCAGCTTTTCTTGTGGCCCATTTTCAGTGGAGACCCGAGAAGAAAAGCTCCAAGAAAAACAGGGATTATATATATAGCACAGAGATTATATATACAGAGAAATGAAAACATATACATTAACACATGAACAAGAATTCAACAAAAATTTCAAGAAACAGATATTTTGAAGATAGCAAAACTGATAACATATACATTAAACATGCAATTAACATGTGATCAAACACTGAAATTATACAATAGTATTTAAGAGAGAAAAATAAAAGAGATACATTTAAATACTTGTAGTTATGTCTATCTCATGTTATCAGGATTATGATTTATTTACATATTTACAGAAAGAGTTTGTTCCAATCAGGTTTGAGTATTAAGTATAAAAATAAGTACCCTCAAATAGGGGGAATACTTTGTAGAGAGGGGGTACTAAGAGGCATACTCAAGGAGGGGAGAGAGGGGTTAGGATGGGTCCTGACAGAGACAAATTTTGGAGTAAAGTAGATGGAGTTTTAATTTTTCTTTAAAGTGGCATGGGTGAATGGTGGAACATACGTCTCTAGGAAGTTTGTTCCAAGTTTGGGCGATGGAGTTTTTAAATAAGAGTTTGCCTACTTCTTTTTTTGGTTGGTAGGTGTGTAGCAGTAGCTGATTTGAGGTACGAAGACTACGAGAAGGTGTGTAGATAGATATGAAGGAAGAGAGTGCAGGACAAGATGAAGGATTATAGAGAATAAAGTGTAACATTTGAAGTTGTGGTAGCACCAGAAGGTGGGGGAACTCAAGCCAGTGGAGTGATGTAAGGGGCAAGCAGTGATGAGTGTTGTATGGAGAGTTAGTGATGAATCTAGCTATCTTATGATAACTTTGGTGGAGTTTGTTTAAGGTTACGGTTTGAATGTTGGTGAATACAGGGGCAGCATAAAGAAAGCAGGGGAGGAGGAGAGCTTGAGCAAGGGAGAGTCTAGCATTTAGAGTTAGAAATCTTTTGTTTCGGTAAAGTAAACCTAGTTTCTGGTTAGTCTTTTTTATGCATTGGAGAAGGTGCATATTAAATTTAAGTTCATCATCGATGATTCCTAGCAGTTTAGTGTGAGTTTCAAGTTTAATGATTGTGTTACTTGAGGAAGTGATAGAAAAGGAGGATTTGTGGTGAGTCAGAGAACAGGGAAGAAATAGTTGGAATTTGGTCTTTTTTGGGATAAGGATGAGTAAGTTACTGGTTAGCAACTGTTCGGTAGATGAAAAGGTGTTTTGAGTGAGTGTATGGAGTTCAGAGATGTTATCAGAGATAGAGATGAGTGTTGAATCGTCGGTATATTGTATGAGGTAGGATTGTTTGCAAGATGTGTGGAGGTCATTAGTGAAGATATTGAATAGGAGGAAACCCAAGATGGAGCCTTGGTGTACTCCTGTTGGGACAGGTAGGAATGGAGAAGAGGAAGAGAGCTATTTAACAGACTGTTGCCTGCAGGATAACTAACTGGAGAACCAGGAAAGGGAGGAGGAAGATAGATTGAGACAAGAACGTTTAGATAACAGTAGGGGATGGGAAACAGTATCAAATGGTTTGGAAAGGTCTAAGAAGAGACAGGATATACATTTGTTGTTATCTAGGGCCTCAGCTATGATATGGGTAAAGGATGGGAGGGCAGTAGTTGTGCTATAGTTGGGACGAAAGCCATGCTGGGTAGGTGTGATAAGATTGTTTTGGAGGAGGTATTTTAGTAGTTGTGAGTGGATGCATTTTTCGAGAATTTTAGATAGGGGGGATAGGATAGCTATGGGATGGTAGGTAGATGGTTTCCTGTCCAACAACACTGTTGCTGGCCATGAAACTATGCTCGTTTATGTTTAAGCATGGTGCATGGTATGCATATGTAACTAGCTCTGCTGCTTACCTTGCAAGCATGTAAACTCCATGTAGGCTTTGCGCTAAGCCTACATGAAGTTTATTGAATTCCCTGGATAGACAAATAGATATAGCTATATCTATCTATCTATCTATCTATCTATCTATCTATCTATCTATCTATATATGCAATATTTATTGTGGCTTACATCTGCAATAATAAAGTCTTGTTTTTTTTTTGTTTTTTTAAGATAGATTGTAGTTATGAAGGCTTAGATAAAATCTTTCATTTAGGGACATTATTTGTTTTTATGTTCCAGGAAAATCCATCTGGGTATGACACCCGTTTTCAGCAACACATGAGGAAAAAATGTCCATAAATGTATCGTTTATTTGTGTTATTTATTTAAATTTGTTTACTGAGAAATTCTGACTGGGCCAAAAACATTTTTTGGAAGAGGTCCAGGGATAAACACTCCATCGTGTTAAACAAATAAATGATTCAGATATTGTTTTTTAAAAAAAAAATGTCTGTATTTTTGAAAATGTAATATTGACAATTAAGAGAATCATGGGAATATTGTACTATATAGGAATTAGGTACAAACGTAGATTAAGAGAAAGGAATTGTGTATGCCTGTGCACATGTGATACTGACAGACAGGAGCTGAAGCAGGTATTTATAGGTTCATAGGTGTGTACTAGGTTAATGGCCCTGGGGCCTTTACAAGCCTAGCCTATAGGATTACCCTGGCATAGTGCCACCTGAACTTAGTTCCCAGTGCTCTGTCGAGTAGAGCCACTGGAGTAATCCCCAGGGTGAATTTTCTGTTTCCCATCCACTCATCACAATTTCTCTTGACGAGGGTCAGCGAGGTGCTCTGCTTGACATGTATGGGAAGTCTGTTCCATAGCATGGGCAGTCTCTGGGTTATGAACCTGTTCCTCCAGCATGTTCTGTTAATTGTGGTAATGAGGTCGAGGTCTCTGGAGCGTGTGGTGAGGAGGGACTGGGATTTCTTTAGATGCAGCATTTCTAACAGAGCTGGGTCAGACATGGCTTTGTAAGTCAAGCAGAGATCACCTCTAAGAAGGCGATATGAGACAGAGAATAGTTGGAGTTTTTTGAGTCTGTCCATACAGGACAAGTGTTTAAGGCCTAGGATCCTTTTTGTGAGGTACTTTTGTGGCCTCTCCAGTTGTTGCAGGTGTCTAGTGAGGTACATGCCAAATGGGGCATTGTACTCGATGACTGGCCTAATGAGAGAAAAGTAGAGGGAGACAATGACCTCTTTCTTCCTGGATGAAAAACCCTTAGTAATGAGATGTGCCACATAGAAGGACTTTCTGACCACAGTGGCAATGTGGTGATCAAAAGAGAGGTTACTGTCAACCTGTGTTCCCAGATCTCTTATAATGCCTTCTTTGTTCAGTAGACTACCATCAATGTGGCAATTCATGGGAACTGGGTTTTTCCCAAAGGGGATGACAACACATTTTTTGGCATTGAGCTTAAGGCGTTAGTTCCGACACCAGTCGTTGATCTCAGTGAGGCCATTCTGTAGGATGTCAAAATCACTTGGGGAGTTAATAATAGCTCCCAACTTGCAATCATCTGCAAACTTTGTCAGCCAGAGTCCCTTTGTGTTGGTCTGGACTTCAGAGAAGTAGATACCAAATGAGAGAGGACCCAGGACCGAACCCTGTGGGACTCCACTTCTGACTAGTCGGCAGTCTGACTTGGAGCCAGCTACTTTCACATGCTGGGTTCTATCTGTGAGCCAGTTTGGAACCCACCTAGTGATATAGGGGTTGATGCCAAGCTTGGTGAGTTTTTCTATTTTTCTGGAAGGGCGAATGGTATCAAAAGCCTTGGCCAAATCAAGGTAGGCTGTATGAACCACCTTGCCTTCATCCACAGCTCTGGTGACTGACTCACAGACGTCGACCAAGTTGAGCAGGCATGATCTACCCTTCACAAAGCCAAACTGTGTGGGATACAGAGTTTGGAGATTCCCTATATCCTTGTTTATTAGGTCCATGATGATGCGTTACATAGCTTTGCATATCAGACTTGTCAGGCTAATAAGGCGATAGTTCCCAGGGTCTGTAGTCACTCCTCCTTTGTGGAGAGGGATGACTGTAGCAGTGCGCTATTCAGTAGAGACAAAGCCTGAGGTGAGGCTGTGATTGAACTCACAGGTGAGTGAGGAATGTGTAAGAAAGTTACATTATAGTAAAGCAGTGATGGGGGAGATGATGAATGTGGTAAGAAAAAGTGGTGTGGGAAGAACTGGATTGGGAACAGGGGTGTTAGATAGTAAGTGGGATAGGAAAGTGGTGGAGGAAATTAATTTAATTGGGAAGAAACATAGAAGGGAAGTGAGGGAGGAGAGATTAAGATAAAAGAAAGAAACTTAGGAAGTACTGGCTTGGTGTGGAGCAAGAGCAGAACTGTGTAATAGATAAGAATAATTTTAATGAAGACTGGAATAAGTAGACATTTTACCATGTTTTGACTGTAACTAGTTCCAAGTTTTTGTCACACAGTTTATAGACTGTTACCAGTGATCCATGTGGCTTAAAGACAGAAAGGATTTTTTTGACATTTGATCATGAGGACAATTTGGAAATTTTTTTCACTTTTTTTTTTTTTTGAAAATTTTGGAAATGGTCTTGGAGAACAATACTGAGAGTGGGACAGTCAGGAGATGCATTTATTATTTTGTGGGTTATAACTAATTGAATACATACAAAATGTTGAGGTAATTCTAACCATTTTAGTACATTCTGTGTAGCACAGTGATGGGTATGATGAGGTTTGTTGGTAGCAAATCATACTAGTATATTTGGCCTTTAGAGATGTTTAAGATTTTGTAAAAATAGGTGCTTCATATATAATTGTTAATGGTTACTTTAGCAGAATTTGTGAAAAAACTGTTTGCGGAGTGATATTTGTCAAAGGCTTTGGACAAATACAGGAATACGGAGGAGAGAAATCTACCATTGACCCTGGCTCTGCTATTACTCTCCAGTAAAAATATAGGACCAATGGTAGTACTGTAGGCTGGACAGAAACGGTGTTGTGTAGAGGTGAGAAATTGTTGCTGAAAGAGGTATTAAAGGAATTGTTTATGAACAAATTTTTGTACTATTTTTGAAAGTGGAAATAGGATAGCAATAGGACAGAGGTTGTATATCTCTAGTGAGTTTCCAACTTTATGGAGTGGGCGGATGTAAGACTTTATCTAGAGAGATGGAGTGCAGGATTCTTGAATTGACCTATTTATTAGTACAGAGACTGGGTATACTATGGTGTCAGAAGTTACTTTCAGGTATTCTGCTGGTAAATTATCAGCATATAAAGAGCATGCATTGAGTTTCTTAAGTGTGTTTTTTTATATAGGAGGTTGAGGCAATTTCTAAGGTAAAGGCTGATATAGTGGGAGAAGGGGTCTGGGGTGTAGCAGTAGTAGTGGGAGAGGTATATTTGATAAGGGCAGCTATGCTTTTAATGAAGTACATGTTATGTTGGGTAGTGGTCTCTAGTGCAGACTTGTCAGGTATAGGATATGGATTGGTTTTTGTTCCTGGATGAAGTAGTTTATGTACCTCACACAACATCTACAACAACTGGAAAGGCCACAGAAATACCTCACAAAGAGGATTACTGGCCTCAAACAGATGCCCTATGCAGACCGTCTCAAAAAACTCCAGCTTTACTCCGTCACGTATCACCTACTCAGAGGCGATCTCTGCCTAACATACAAAGCTATGTCAAACCCAGAGCTGTTGGACACGCTCCACTTAAGGAAATCCTAATCCCTCTGAGCTACATGCTCTAGGGACCTAAACCTTGTCACCACAATAAACAGAACATGCTGGAGGGATAGATTCCTGTCCCAGAGACTTCCCATACTCTGGAACAAACTACCTATCTATATCAAACAAAGCTGCTCATTAGCTAGGGTACCATTTGGCTAGGCTTATATGGGCCCTAGGGCCAATAGCCCAGTACCTACCTATGAACCTATGACCAGAATTCCTTGGGATTATATCTATGGTGGATTTGTAAATCATTTAAATATTGCTACTTGTCTGTGCTGGCTTGTTTTCTTGTTAGGTTACAGAGTTCCCTGAAATCTGCAGAAGCTGTGATGTTTTGTTTGTGCTTATGCATAAGAATTCCAGTATTATTTGACAGTCAAGAGGTATGGTTGTTTTTACTCAATTTCTTCTGATGGACGCAGTACTGTTTAATGTATTTAAGAATATTTTATATAATGTGAGGACAGCATCTTCCATGGGGAGTTTTTTTTAGGATAAAATAGTTGGTGGAATGTAAGAATAATGTAAAGGTATGAGGGCTGACATATGAGAGATTATGGCCATTTTGTAGCGGTATTGTTTGAGTTGGTGGGTTAAAAGTCAGTTGGTGTATGTTGGTTGGTAGTCACTAAGGGAATCTGCTCGGGTTCCAGACAAGATGCCTTTGCTGGAGTCAGAGACCATTATCCAGTCTAATATGGTGCCCTTGTCATTAGAACTATTATAGCATGTAAAAGAGGCAATAAGGTGTGTGAGGTCAAATAAATTAATACCTGAATTAGGAAAGTTAATGGTGAAAGTTTGCCAGTCAATCCTGATGTCTTCTTATATGATTTTTTTTCATTCAGAAAAGTATTAGATATCCAGTAGAGCATGTCCCCCAATATATCTATATTATTTCTGGGATGCAAAACTGTTTATGGCTGTTCAGCTTGAGGAAGGAAAAAAAAGTAATTTTATGTTGTAGAATGTAGATATACTACTGGTCTATGGGGTGAATTCATAAGAATTTGAATATAGAAGAGCAATCCTGCCAGCTTTACCACAGGCTGAACATTTCTGATGATATATCTTGGGGAAGTCTCTCTTTGTGCTTTTTATTTTATGCTCAAACCAGGTTTCATTAATGACTAGAACATTTGGTGTGTAATGGGCCATCCAAGCACGGATGGATTTATGCAATTTTACATATCCTACAGATGCTAGGTCCAATTTTGCGGGTAAGGGGGGGGGTGTTGTAGGGTAGTGATTGTTGTAGATTAGTTACTGTTGGTGTGATGAAGAGTAGAACTTGTATTTGGGTGGCTGTCACCTCACAGATATATCCTTGTGAAGAATAGCAATGACAGAGATATCTTTGTAAAGGTAAAATGTATTTTTGCTTGAGATTGGGATTGTCAAGAGGAGAGTTTAGAACTATATATTTGTAATAGAGACTGGATACCTTAGAATAGGCAGGATGCAATTACAGTTATGATATTGCAGTTTTTGTGATTTGTGGAATGGCTGAGCATAGGAGAGATGATTCTAGGTGGGATTCTAGTGTGATAGGTTGTAAGCTCAAAACTGTGAGAAAATATGTATAATATGAAAGTGCCAATAGGTTAATATTGATGAAGCAGTGCAGTTATCTGAGAGCGATGCAACTGTAGGAAATATATTTTAAGTCACGAACAGCTGTGGGTGGTGTAGGTATATAAAAGCAAAGAAGGTTGAGAAACTTGATAATGAAGGCTGAGAAGATGGAACAGCAAAGATAGAAGCATAGTAAATAGGTTAAGTGATATGTGGATTACTGGAGTATAGATTGATAAGAGTGTTACAATAATGGTGTCCAGTTTGAGATAAGTGGATGTCTGGAGTGTAAACAGATGGGACTATTACAGAAGGGGTGGTAGTAGTTGTTGACTTGGAAGGTTTGTTAGTAGAGTGTTCAATGGTACAAATTAGGTGAGTTCAAGTGTGTGTATGGATATAGTGAATAGTATTTGTGATAAGGGAGACGATTGTAAAAGGGGAGGGTTATGAAGAAAAGAAGCTGCAAGGTGTAATTTTAGAGACTGGTGGAGTATGATGGTGAAGTAACATAATGGCTAATTTGATAGGGGAAGACTTTTGATTAGTATAAAAGTGGGTGGGAAATGGGGTAGGGTAGAGTAGGGGAAGGGAGTGGGGCCCATCTACATAGAATAGATTATGCTAGAATCAGTTTACTAGGAAAAATCTAAAAAGCTTCTGGTATTTTCTGTCATATTCACAGCACAGTTGCTTGTTTGGCAATGTGCAGATAGTCGCAATAGTGGCAATGTGTTTGTTTGGGTTCCTAATAGATGACCAAAGACGTATTTTATCGAATGTATCTTTGTCGAACTTAAAACAATGAAAAGGCAAAATAGCGAAGATGCTTTTAAGTGAATTCTTTCCCAGGGAAAGAATTCGCTTGGCCGCTTCCATTACTTTGTCATTTTTGGCACTGTAGTGCAATCTCGGAGTTGGTATATTTAAGTAGAGGGGCTGTGGGGGTGTGGGGGGGGGCAAAGCCTTCTACTTTATATATTCTTTCAATTTTTTTTTCTTTTTCTTTTTTTTTTTGGAATAGCGATTTTTTTCCCTCGGAAAGAAATTGCTGTTCTGAGCTTTCGAGATTGTAAGCTTTTGCTTACATGGGATCGATTATTCATCGTTCACATTTTTAAGCATTTGATGATATAATATAGACCCGTTTGTTCTATTGTTACTGCTTCCTCTAGTGCACTGCCAGTAGAGGAATTTTTTTTCAAGAGGCCCAGAGTATGTAGTACTGAGCAGGGAGTTACTTCGCCCAGCCCAGTCCTGTATACTTCAAAGCATACACTGTTAAACGGTATGTTTTGGAATTATAAGCTAAATAAGGAGAACTGGACATGCAAGACTTAACAAGAGTATGACCAGTACTCAGTAAACAGTTTAGATGATTTATATACTCAGTTTAAGTATGTTAAACTCCTCACAAGGCAATGTTTCTTGCATCATTTTCTTTAATTCAAGCATTACTGTGCTAGATTACAGCAATATATCATATGATTCACATAGGGATGACTTGTTTAACGGTAGGGTTCCTAAAGACTTTGGGGTTACGCTAAGACTGAAAGAGAACTAAAGGGAGAAGTATGAATTTGTGGAAGGTAGAAAAGTAATTGTGAAATAGGAGAGTTAAAATATAAGTATTGCTAATTAATGAAGAGTTCTTGTAAGATAGTAAGGGGAGGCTAGGATGAAGAAGAGTTCACAGGAGGAAAACATTTGATAGCCACCCACAGTGACTGGGTGAATGCCTTAAAGATGGAGTTTAAAATTCTGAATGGATAAGTTCATAACATATAGGAGTGAAGCTTGTGTTGGGACAGTAAGCAAGGTGTGAAGGTTAATGCATTCACATCACATACATTCATTAAAAGAAAAATGTGCAAGCTGAATTATTTAAAGCATAAGGAAAACACGGTATGCAGAAAACCATATATAATCGAACCATATACTGTTAAGTAATTCTTCTCTCATTGCTTCCAGTATTCAGCTAAGACAGAATAGTTATGACAGCTTTTTTATCTTTAGACTCACCATTGCTCATTAGAGGTATGCTAGTTATTTCTTACCTCTTGGCTTCTCATAGTACTCTGCAAAATGTTGAATGGTCATCTGAGGACCCAGGAGGTATCATCATCATGGCATGATGTGTTATTTTCAGACAACCTTAAGGAAGGTAAAGATTCATTACTCCCAGATCCTTACAGAACTTTAACAGATTTTAATTCAGATAATAAGATTTGTATAGCCACCCACTGCTTTCCAGGTTACCCCCTTTGTAGCAAGAGGCACTGGGATCAAAGAGACCTCTCTAAGTGGCCAGTATGGAGGCAGGAAAGGAATTCAATTGAGGCCATTGGAGATATTTGTTGAATGTATTAAAGGTCTTTAGCTCTCCTGCTAAGTTTATATAACCACAAAAACACTGATTCAACTGAACAACAATGAAACTTGAAATACATTTGCTACTGAGTACTTTTGTCTCAGTTTAATTAAACAATGAGACTTCAAAAGATGTTGACCATCTCTGAGGTCAGTTTAAGTGCAATGTAATGTTTTGAGGTAGGGGATAATAGGCTAATGTGAAAGATAAGCAAACCTTTAGTAATTTCTCAGGTGATATCTAGGTTCTATGATGATGTGAATGCACATGACCACTATAATGACTTTCAGGAATATTCAGTATAGTAGTACATCAGCAAGCTGTGTCTCCCCAGGCGTGCTGAGGGGAGAAGGACAGACTGATTAAGGCAGTTATCCAAGAAGAGTATTGATTAAGGCAGTTATCCAAGAAGAGCCATCAGTCTCATTGGCCATTTGGCCAAGGGGAAGTCCACAGGCCATGATGAGCACTTTCTGGAGGTCTAGTTGTAGGGATGTGAATGCCTACTTAGTGTATTATAATTTTGGGGACCCAGGAGGTATTGCTGTAATAGAATGATAAAGAAATTTGAGTCAGCTCTAAGAGACAGAGTCATGACACAGGGGGTTAAATCCCTGACTATGGCCCATGAAACCCGGGTTTGATTAGCGGGTGGGGCAACATCTGAGGATCTGGGAAGGGGAAGATGGCATACCCATCCAGATGGGACAGCATGCATGCAGACGAGCCTTGCAGTTGATCCCCAGTGGGGCTAAGGACAAATATGGGCATTATTGTTATGGTGATGGGAGCACTGTGTGTGTTGCCACAGTGGTGGGATGATGATGCCAGCATGGCCCATTGTATAGCCAGCCTGGGACATTAGGATGACATGCAAGGGGAAGGAAATATATCTAGGCAAAGAAAAAAAAGCACTTCTTGGTGGCAATATGACATTATCCGAGGTGCCTCAGGGTTCTTACCAGTCATTAGCAACAGCTGGAGTTAATCCAGGGGAGGAGGGAGAGCCTGGTAAACCCAATAGATGAAGAGAAGTCCTGAGCAGCTGATGTTCAGCTGCAAGGAGGCCCCCCCCCAAAAAAAAAAGAGAAGGGTAAAAAAGAAAAAACTCAGTTAGCCCTAAGGAAGGTGAGGACCCATTATTCCCAGTTTCTTTCAGGCCTGTAACAGTTTCTAAGTATGGTTACAATAATAATTACACTCAGCTTCATTTCCATCTCAGTCAGATGTGCAGGAAAGCAATGACTTGGTAAAGATAATTTGGGAGAAATTGGAAGAATACAAGATAATATGAGGACACCCACTCTAGATGGATGGACTGTATAAAGGAAGGCATGCGGCAGTCAAGACATTACTGTTGAAGAAGGTAAGAGATGGGCTCTGAATTAAGATTTGCTGGCAGTTGACACAACACCCTGACCCCATGTAGAAAATGGAAAAAAGGAGGAAATAATAAGTCAGCCTTGTGGACGGCAAATACCTGTTCCTGCCAGTTTCTTACACACCTGTATCAGTTATCAGTGCCTAAATAAGATTATAAAATAATGTATGACCACATTGTCATTCAGGCTAGCCGCCTTGTTGTCTGCACTGGCACAAAAATGACTAGTGTGGATTTATTACAGGGTGGCAAGCTTATAATAATATAATCAAGATATTGTTGATGATAGAAGAGTCACTGGGATCTGACTGATCTCTCTAGGTGATCAGTATAGATGCAGAAAAGGCATTCAACATAGTTATGTAGAAAGTAATAGCAATTAAAATGTTTGCTCACCTCCTGGCAATGTATATTTTTAGGCACTGCCTTTATAACCAGGTCAGCAATGTTGCATCTCTTAAGAGCTCATTAATGTCTTTCATTTATGAAAGAGTCAGGCCTAAGGCTCTTTTGGATATGCTTGTGCTCTGTAAGAAGTGTGGTCTGGGGTTGCCAGACTATCTGTATTGTTGGGATGCAGTCCAGCTGAAGGACGTCTACATATGGAATTCCCAAAGGATGATAACCAGATGAAAAGAGTAATAGAGTCCTTTAAGAAGATGGATTCATTTTTTTTTCTATAGAAACACTTGCCCAATATTTTTATAGTATGAATTGGCTGCTCGAGATGTCCTACTTCCCGAGGTGTGGGGGAGGCTACTTGGGAACCCGGACTCATATTATTTGTGATTGCCTTAAGCTGCAAATATTTACAACCCAAATGAGAAACTGTGATTCTCAAGATATTCCAGTGATTGATGATCTTCAACACTTTTGAAAGAGGTTACATATGGAACCTGTCAGGCTTACAAAGGCAACCAGATATGCATCTATACTAACAAATGTCTCAGGAAACCTGTGCTTTGTCAAATCTTGATTAGTTGAGTTTTAAAGCTTTGAAACAGGGAGATTTCTGTTATGTGTGGTTGATGTTTGTGCAGCCTCAGAGTTGGCTATATTTTATAAATAATGATCTAGAGATTGTGGGCTTTCCCCTAATAACAGGGGCACCAGGGGACTTGTTTTCAGTTCTCTTCAGCACTTTGATTCTTACTATTAAGAGTTTAGGATGTTATGGGTGGTTAAATGGTTTATCTGAGAACAATCACCTGTCAGTTATACGACAAGCAATTAACTGTTGTAAACCAAAATGGCTGCTGAAATATAGCTAAAAAGATATTAAGCCATTAAGAAAACAAATTGAGCTTCCGAGATATATGTTCCTTCACTGAATGTATGGATAAAAAGTATATTTTACATTTTAGTATTGTTTATTTTTTTCTTTATTTCTATTGTAAGCTTAGTATTCCAGTGCAAAATGTGTTGTATTTTTTTATGTTGTTGTTGTGATTTATAAAGTTTGCTGTTAAACAAAAAAACAGGCAATTAGACCAGTATGACTTATTCAGTTATCAAAATGCAGTAAATAAGTAAGTTCATTTGTTGCCTTCTTAAATTAATGTATACATCAAGAGTCAGTTCTTAGTACATTATCTGTCTATCTATTTATCTTTGTCATTGTCTTATCTGATTCTTAACAGGTAGTAAAGCTGCAATTACAGATAAGAAAAAGTATACTTGATAGGTCATCCAGTTCAGACATTATGTAATTTTTTTACATAATGTATAAGCAATTAACAGGGTACAACTTAGCTAGTACAGCACTGGATTATATCCAGTCTATCCAATTGTAAAGTAGATTTGTAGTCATGGGGTCAGCAATGATTCTTAAAAATTGGATTCACATGCATTAGTATATGAGGGGGTACTGAAAAGTTTTAAGTCTGACCAAGAAGGGAATGACATGAAACTTACAAATTATTCAACATATTCTCCCTCAGGTTCAACACACTTGGCACATCACGGCTGAAGTTTTTATTACCCTGCCAAAAAAAAAAATGAAGTCTGGTCACTGAAATACTGCTCTGTTGCTGCAATCACCTCTGAATCGCTCAAAAATTGCTACCCTTTGAAACTCCTTTTAAGGTTTGGAAATAGGAAGTAGTCAGATGGAACAAGATCTGGTGAGTAGGGTGGATGGTCTATGCACTCAAATCCCAATTTTGTCAAAACATCCATCATTTTGTCAGCCTTATGAGCAGGCGCAGTGTCTTGCAAAAAGAGAACTCCTTTCCACAGCTTCTCTCTCCTTTTTTCTTTCAATGCCTCCTTTAATCTGCACAGCAAGTTACAGTGGTATTCTGCATTAACTGTTTGGCCCCTTGGAAGATAGTCAGTCATTACAACACCTTCCTGATCCCAAAACACTGTGGACATGACCTTTCCTGCTGACTTTTGTGTCTTGAACTTCTTTGGCCTTGGTGAACCTGAGTGCCACCATTGCATGGACTGTTCTTTTGTCTCAGGATCATAGCAGTATAACCATGTTTCATCAACAGTAACTAGTCATTCCAAAAAATTGGCACCAACTTGATGAAAATAAGTGTCCACTCTACGTCATTTCTCGTCGGCTTTCAAACATTTGGGCACCCACTTGGCTGACAGCTCCTGCATACCCAGCTGCTCATGGATTATAAACCCAACATATTCCCTGGATATCTGCAGTGTCTCACCAATTGTTTTAGCTGATATTTGATGAACTAACAAAATCAGGTCATGGACATGGTCAACAATTTCAGGAGGTGACACCATTTGAGGCCTCCCGGACCTTGTTGCATCTTCAGTCACAAAATCTTCATGCTGAAAGTTTGCACACCACTTCTTCACAGCTGAGTAAGAAGGGCACTTGTCACTCAATGTTTACATCATAAATTCATGGATTTCCTTTGGAGTTTTCTAATGCAGGAATAGGAACTTCATGATGGCTCGGAGTTCCACACTTGAAAATTCCACACTTTTTGTTGACATGGTTCCATCAATGATCTGAAACAATGTCAAAACATAGCATTATGAGTATGCAACTTGGTACATTACAAGATGAAATAACCTTCTTTTCAGATACAGAGGCAAAATAATGCTCAGAATTTAGAAAGTTGGTTGGGCTTAGCACTTTTCAGCACCCCATTGTATGCTGCTCTTAGTTGTTGAATTTCTCATATTTGAATAATTGTACTCTTTAACAAGATAATGCAGTAATGTATTCTTGAATTTATTGAAATTGTTAAGATTTTTTGTGGTATTGAATCCCAGACTGTTGCAGCTGTTAATGGTAAAAGAATTTCCCCCTATAATTTTGCTGTAGAAAGTCCTCACCAGTGGTATAGTATTCTTTGAATTTTATTAGCAGGAGCAACCTATTTCTCTGTAGTGTAGTTTTGGGGTTTGTGATGGACAATAAGAACAAGTTAGTAGCCTGTAAATTAAGCAGTTTAATAGAAGAGTCAATCTTGCAATACTGGCTAGCCAGTTTGCTTTTTTTTTTCATTCTGGTACAGTGATGTTCATTGGGGCCGTGTAGAGATATGAATCTATAGATTTTTATGTTCACCTGCAGATTGTAGCTGTTTTGCTAGGAGCTGAGAGCAAATAATCATAGGCAGTACTCTGTCCTGGGCATTACCATCTGAATTACCAAAGCTCTTCCTGCCCCTAGGTGTAGTTGAGTGAGGTACGTACATGCTAAGCTTATTCTGCTTCTATGTACATGTGTACCATTAGCTTTGAACTCTCCCAAATGTGCATGCTACTATTTGCTAGGTTGTTTTCCATGCTTCACTATTTCTGTTTTTTTTTCTCCTTGCCCTTATTGTTATTTGTTGCAGTCATTTGTTTTTCCTGGTATTTTCACTTCTTATTGTTACCTGGATATGTTTATCAGCAAATGTGTGTATTTTTGTAGTTGTATGTATCACAAAAGGGTAGTTGGACTACCATTTGTGTACTGCAGAATGCAGCACAACTACTAAGTGTTACACTGAAGAAGGCAAGATAAACATTAAATTCATGTTGGCACAGTAATACAGCAGATAATATTTCTAAATCACATTATGTACTTCTCTAGCTTGGTAATTGGCTGGACTGGCTTCTGTGTAGAATCTGCATTTCCTTCCTTTGTCCACGTAGGTGTTTTCTATGGGTTCCAGTTTATTTACACATGCCAAAAATATGTTGATAGGATGAAATGGCAAGCACCAAATTTCCCACAGATGTGTGCAGCCATGGTTGGTGCAGCGGTTAGCGTTGTCACCTCATAGAAAGATGCTCTCCTATTCAATTTTCAGCTGGAGTTCGTTCTGTGTGGAATCTGCATGTCCTCCCTGTGATTCACTGAACATTACAAAGACATGCAGGTAGGTGCATGAGTCTGTGTGTATGTCTTCTCTGAAGGTTGGTCGCCGGGCTGGCAACTTGGCACCATAAAAATCCACTGCCAATCATAAGCGGATCGGTGATCCGCTGTGGTGACCCCTAACTGGGAAAAGCCAAAAGACTTTTTTGTGTGTGCTTGTGTATGTGTATGTTTATGTATGTACTATGCACATGTGCATTTACTTTGGAGTAGACCATCCCACCAAGAACTTGTTCTGTGTCTTACCACTTATGCTTATTGGGATGTGCTCAGGTTTCCTTGTAATGCTATAAAGGATAATGAAGGATCCAAAAAAAGAACTAATAAATGAAATTTTGTTATTTAAAGAGATAACAGATACATAAATGATTAATTGAGTCCCTGAGGCTCTAGAATGCAGCAGGACAAAGTAAACCAGAATTCTTTTATTACCCTAGAAATGTAGGGGGGGGGGTCTCAGTAGATGTAAAGCTCACCTGTGTAATGCTTATAGCTCTCTCCCTAAATGCAAATATACATGCAGACATAAACAAAACTAGGTGCACTAACTTGTAGGTAAACAGCTGAAAAAATCAGCATCTACCATTCACTTTGTTTATTCAGCTTGGAATAATTGGAGGCTCACATAAAGATACTGTGCAGTTTTAGTTTACCGTGTTATGGATATTCATCTGTTTTTCACATTTTTACTAACTTTGCGCTACTTCATCTCAGGTTTTAGCCCAAGCACCTAAGAGAAAAGTTAATCATTATTCCATTCTTTGAAAAGAGACCGCTAATGTTTACTACTCATGCAAGTGAAGTGAATTTATAGTATGAAAAAGATTCTGAGAAACTCTATTTTGTGCTGTTTATTTGTTGTTTTTATGTGTTATAAAGAGTAGAAAAAGCATCAATAACAAAAGACAGTAAAAACCGGAGGCCATTTACTTCACATACACTGTTGTCCTTTTATACTTATCTCCTGCATTACCATTCAAATGTAAACCAGCATTCACCACTGGTAAATTTAGTTTGTACTTTTACAGTATACTGCTCACTTTATCTCTGCATAGAACAGATGTCATCTGTTGTATCTTAGTTTGTAAAATCCTTCTTTTATTCTCTGTTAAGTTTAATGAAAAGAGGATGAGGTCATCAATACATACTAAATATAAAATATACTGATATTTATGTTTTGGTATTTTGTATATCCTATCATTTCTTCTGTTTGTACATATAAGACAGGAAAGTTATATTGTGAGATATACTTAACATGACTGTGGTGCAGCACAGCTGTAGCACTGCAAGCTATACTTACATGACTGTGGTGTAGTCAGTGGTACTTTTGTGTGCAGGACAGCTGTAGTATTATGTAGCATTGTGAACTAAACTTACATGACTGTGGTGCAGCACAGCTAATTAAATTATATTTAAATAACTGTGTTGTAATACAGTTTATACTTACATGACATATGCGGCACAGTTGTAGTATTGTGAACTATACTCAAGACTGGTGCAGCACAACTGTAGTTTTATGAGGTATGCTTACATGGCTGTGGTGCACCACAGCTATAGTATTGTGAGCTATACTTACATGACTGTAGTGCAGTCCAGCGGTAGTATTTTGAGCTTACTTACATGACTTTGGTGGAGTACAGTGGTAGTATTGTGTGCACTTTAGCTGTAGTATTATATAGTATTTTGAGCTATTCTTACATGACTGTGGTGGAGTACAGTAGTAGTATTGTGTGCACTTCAGCTGTAGTATGTATTGTATAGTATTTTGACCTATACGTACATGACTGTGGTGTAGAAGATTGGTAGTATTGTGTGCAGTACAGTTGTAGTATTGTATAATATTGTGAGCTATACTTACACAACTGATACAAAACAGCTGTAGTATTTTGAGCTATACTTACATGAGGAGTGTGTTAAAGCATCAGAGGCAGTTTAGGTGGATCCTGTTTTAGCAAAAATGTTTTGCCGAAAGAAGTTTTGCTGAGAGTACAGAATTCCCTTTTCTTCAGTGTTGTGTGATCTTAGAGTAGGTATATTGAAGTTCAGGGGATGCGGAGCTTTTCCTTCATATGAGGCTACAGAGGAACTTGTTCACTGCAAATAAATAAATAAATAAATGCTCCATGTTTCACAGAAAGTGCTTTTGGGGAAACATTTTTAGAAGTCTTGCATTCAGAGAAAGTGGTATTGATCCACTGACATAAATTTCTTATATGATTGCGATACTTAACTGACATTGGTCAGTCAAAGCTGTATCATAAAATAAGGAAAGCACAAACATCTTACTTCAGTATTTCCATTATATACCTTAGGCACTATTGTCACAGTATAGTGCAAACTAGCATTCTCTGCGATTTCATTTTACTGGCAATTGACTGGCTATACATATAAATGATATTTAAGGCATCATAAATATATTTCCAATAAAGTAGTCATAAAAGCTACATTCTGTGTTAATCAAAATAGAAAATGCTACTCTCCTGATGAGAGTCTGTAAAATTAAATTAAAAACAAATAACCATAATTAATATTAGGAAAGTAAAGTCACTGAATAAAATAGTCTTTAATTAAATATGAGTGACACTTAGCCTACTATAGCAAATTTGTGTAAAACGAAAACTAAATTTTGCTCTACCAGAAGGTCACTGACAGGGCAAAACTTGTTTAACTTGTAATAAAGGAAGTTGCTACTCTATGCAGCATGCGATGTTTGTTTAATACAGTAAAATAAACAGTAATTATGCTAAACAAATATTTTTGGCATAAAATAATTATGTTGTTACACAGCAAGACCTGCATAACTCCACATAGACAAAGTCAAAATAACTTTTTTAATAATTAGGTGTAATATATGAACCACCATTTAACCCAAGAAGTCAAAATAATATTTAAAAATAATATATGAGTAATAATACTTGACCCCTGAAGTCCAAAGTTTCTTTCCATATGAAAAAATGTTTATATAACTAGTGCAGTTCACTTCAAGTTTAACATCTCTGCAATAATCAGTAGACATGAAACTTAAATACTGACAACATGAAGTTCAGTTAAAATGTCAGCCACCTCAGATCTCTGTAATCATTGTTCACTCCCTACAAGCAGCAAAATCACTTGTAATTTTATTAATTTATCCCTCATCATTATCTGGATTGAGAAAACAAATATATCCTTTTTATCCTGTTTGTGATGCTTTCTACCAATTAGGCAGTTTTACTTTCTAACAGGGTACAAAGGAAATAGAACAATGTAATATGCTCATTCAGGATTCCTGCATGATAACTTCAAAAAGCAAGCCTCAAAAAGCAACAAGGTCATTTTATCAGTGTATCTACAAAGTTATTAACCAGCACTTGGTTCCTTTTCTAAGGAACAATCCCAGTGAAATAATCTCCAGAGATTGTTAATTCAATTTATACAACACATCAAACAGAAAGATAAATAACTGTGTTATAACCCGAAGGACTTATCATCATCATATACATCTGAAAACCAGGGGTCTGCATCTGTTTTCAGCACTGTCTAAAAAAATGTGGTGCCACTGAGCTGCACTGTAAAATGAATGATTAGTGAAGTATGTAAGAAACTGATTGGAGCCATCTTTGTCAAAAAGAAAGGCCCAAACCCTACATCTTATGTGAAATTCCCAAAGATGAAGTACCTGAAAACATCTATTTGTCATTACCTATAGTTTGTGCACAGATTGCTAGTTGCTGAATGCTGTTCTTGCTTTGATAATATATATTTTGCAAATGTTGTGAGGTTGTCTTGTTACAGATGTGATTATTCTTAATAAATCTTGCATTTTTGTTGTAGCTGATGCATACAGGAAAAATGAAAGCTTGTTGTCCATGAAGGTGCCTAGGTCTCTGGTAACAGTATAAACTCTGAGGAGGTATTATTAATGTAATAAGTGCTGAGGTGTTATTGTTTCCAGAAGAGTACTATACTGTAATTTTTGTGTTGATCTTTAGACCATGGTCATAACACCAGGAATTAGTGCGGTTTAGACCTTTCTGCAGGGTATGGGTATCAGTATGACAGTTTATGAAAGCACTGAGTTTGCAGTCATATGCAAACTTTATCAGCCAGACCCTTTATGTTATCCTTGACATCAGCGAAGTATAGTTCCAAGAGGAGTGAATTCAGTGTCAAATCCTGTGGTATGCCACTGGTGGCAAGCAGAGGAATAGCTAGGGAAAGGAGAAGGGGGTAGCCCAGGGTGCAAGTTCTCGGGAGGGGGTGTGATCCTCATTACCACCATTCAGTTTCAGAATTGCAGTAATGCCTTGTGGAAGCACCTTTCAGAAATAAATGCCGATAACCCATTTTCGATCAGGACTAAAGCACTGAGTGGGGCGGCTGCGGTGGTGCAGCGGTTACACTGCCACCTCACAACAAAAGGTTCTCTGGTTCGATCCTCGGCTGGGGTGCCTTCTGTGCAGAGTCTGCATGTCCTCCCTGTGGTCATGTGGGTTTCCTCCAGGTGCTCCGATTTCCTCCCACATCCCAAAGACATGCTGTAGGTGGATTGGACACTCTAAATTGGCCCTAGGCATGAGTGAGTATGTGCATGTATGTGCCTTCTGTGGAAGGTTGGGTGCCAGGCTGGCAGCTCGACACTGTAAAACTCCACTGCCAATCATGACCACACAGGTGATCCGCTGTGGTGACCCCTAACTGGGAAAAGCAGAAAGAAGAAGAAGAATGAAGCATTGAGTGAGTCCTGTTATCTGCTACTTGTTGCACTTCTAGCAAGCAGTTTGCTAGAGTTTAAAGTATAGAAAGTTTTTTTCTGGACTTCAAATGTATGAGGACTTTTTACCTCAAGTATACAAGGTGTTTTTTTTAATCTCAACTTTAATTGGAGGGACTACCACATCAAAGAACAGCCCCGGATGCCAGAAGGGCTAGCTTTACATCTGGTGGCAAGCATTTACCCTATATAACAAAAATGCAACTCAGCAGTACAGTGATGCAAATACTAAAAGAGAATATAGTGAGAAACTAATTTGAATATTCCTAGTCACTAAGAAAGGTCCAAACTCATCTACTCCTGTGGAAGTCCCAAGGATGAAAAAGACAAGAAAGCATGCATCTGTTAATGCTAACTGTCCCCAGATTGTATAGTTGCTGAGTTTTATCACAGTGCCATATTTGCAATATTTGAAACTGTGCTGCTTTAGAAGTGATTGCACTTGCTTTTTGTTTTGTTTTATACTTTTTAAGAAAACGTTTGCTATACATAACAAATTTCAGCTAATACAGCTCAACAGTGAAGTACCACAACAATATAACACAAATTAAAAAAAGTTGAAATAGTGACCTATATACATTAAAAGTTCCTTTATTCAATGCAGAATTCCATGAATATGCTTTTGAGAAGAGTGCTTCATTAGACAGAAACAAAAAGAACAGCTTAATACACGCATATTCATATGGTGGGGCTTCCAGAAAATTGAAGAATGGCACAACATTTATGAGAAAGCTTACAGTCACTGCTCGACAGAGGCACAGCAAAATAATGGGTATAGTTCCCCATACTAAAGGGGTGGCGTAAGCCACAAAACGATGGGCTAGGCTTGTAAATGCCCTCGGGCAGATAGCCTAGTATGAACCTATGAACCTATGAACCTATGTAAGATGCAATGATATTTATTAAGTCTGGCATTTTGTAAATCTTTGCACCTTATTAATCAGGATTCCCTTTTTCAATTCTGTCTAATCATTATGCAATGATATTTGGAAGAGAGAGTTTTTCACTTAGCATGCCAAACAGGTGCATTGATTTTGAACCTACCTCTCCACCTCTTAGAGCAAGAAATCTGTGCAAAGCCATAATTAATGGAGGACAAACACCCAGAAATAGGGGACATTTTTAAATATTTATCTTACAAACTTAGAATGTTGATAGAATAACAGGTTTTGCTTTAGCATGAATTTTCTGAAGGGTATGAAGTCTGAAATGTCTATTATTATTTTCTGTCTTCAGTCTTTAAAGACTTGTCAATAACTTGTCAGAAAACCACAATCTTATGAAAAATAGACCTAAAATATGTGGCAAAAATCTGGACATTCTGCAAAAATTTGTACAGTTGACAGGTATGATTCTGAAGGTTCATTTTAGCAACTACTTTACTTATTTCTTGATGTATCTCACAGCCTAGGTATTATTTCTAATAATCCATTAATTTTCTCACTCTTCAAAATAATTTAATTATGCTATTCCCATAAATTCTTAGTTTTCCATTGTTTCTGATACCACAATATCTTCTTTTTGATTATTTCACTTATTCACTATCTTTTCTGTGAAAAATATAACTGTCTACATTTTCAAGCTGCCCAGTACTTCTGAGGTCCTGGGCATTTCTAATAAGGTTTTCTATATTCTTTCTGCATCCATGTTTCTTGATATACTGGGTAATATTAAGGTACAGCCCAATACCCTAATAATGTGCAATTTCAACTACCCCACCATCAACTGGGAAAACTACTAATGTACTAACTTATTTGCTCAACACTTTCTGGAATTCATAAATTCCGATGCCCTGGATCAGCTTGTCCATACCCCCACCAGGGGCAGCAATTTCCTGGACCTGGTCATTACCAATATGGGCAATGGATGTTCCACACCAGAGGTCAACTCCTCGCTGGTCAGATCCGACCACAAGCTAATCACCCTAGAAATCACTATCCTGCTCCCACCCCCCCATTAAGGAAACCACTGTAAAAAACATCTCCAAAGCCAACTTCAGGTTTCTAAAGACAGAAGTGGCAAGCTTCACGACACCCATACAGATGGAAAATAGAGGTACATCTGCTGAATCCTATACAAATGCAGTTTATAAGCACATACATGAGTGCATGGATCATGCCATCCCCAACAGAACCAACACACTATCCTTCCAAAAAAGGAAGCCAATCTAGTGGTCTCCTGCCATAAACAAACTCTACAAGAGAAGGAAGAAGTTGTTGCAAAAAAGAGTAAAATCCTGTGATTGCATGAACTCCCTGGTCAGCCTCAGTAAGAAGCTGAGATCCCTCATAAAATCCTCCAAAGCTAGTTATGAAAATAAAATCGCCACTGATTCTAAAGACAACCACAAAGCATTCTACAGCTATGTCAAGAATCTCAATGGCGACAATCAGATCTCATTTGAGCTACAGCACAATGGCACTAGATATACAGAACCAAATGATATTGCCAACATCATGGCAGATAGGTTCAGTGCAAACTTTACCCCCCCTCATCCCCCGAAGGGCCCATCACTATACTGGAAGAATGCAAAGCCCCTGTAATCACAGCTGCACAAGTAAAAACTGCATTCACCAAAGCCAAGAACACAGCATCCATGGGACCTGACAACATCCCAGGCTGCATTTTGCACGAACTACAGAATGAACTGGCACCCCAACTTAGGACCATGTTCAATCATAGCCTCACTTCAGGCTTTGTGCCTACTGAATGGTGCACAGTGTCGGTTATCTCACTCCACAAAGGGGGCACCACCACGGTCCCCGAGATCTACCGCCCTATTAGCCTGATGAGCCTGGTCTGCAAGGCCATGGAATGTATGATCTTGAAGCTTATAAACAAGGACATAGGTAACCTCCAAACTCTGGATATCACTCAGTTTGGGTTTGTAAAAGATAGGTCATGTCTCCTAAACCTGACTGACTTCTTTGAAGCAGTCACCAGAGCCGTGGACGAGGGTAAGATGGTGCACACAGACTATCTTGACCTCGCCAAGGCTTTCAACACCATCCCCCACTCTGGAATTATAGATAAACTCACTAAACTAGGCATAAATCCATATGTCACAAGATGGGTGGCCAACTGACTCACTGACAGAACCCACACAGTGAAAGTAGCCGACTCCAAATCCAACTTCAGACCAGTGACAAGTGGAGTACCACAGGGCTCAGTCCTGGGTCCTCTCCTGTTTGGCATCTACTTCTCAGAAGTCCAGGCTAATACAGCAGGTCTTTGGCTAATGAAATTCACAGATGGCTGCAAACCAGGTGTCATAATAGAATTGCCTAATGATGTGGACATTTTAGAAAGGGGCCTCACTGAGACTGATGCTTGGTGTCAAAGTCATGGCCTCAAGCTCAATGCCAAGAAGTGCATTGTAATCCCCTTTGGGAAAAACACTGTACCCATAAACTACCACATAGGCTGTAGCCTACTAAACACCGAAAGTGTGATAAGAGACCTTGGGACACAGGTGGATAGTAGTCTCTTCTTTGGTAATCACATCACCACAGTAGTCAGGAAATCCTTCTACGTGGCACACCTCATCACAAAGGGGTTCACCTCCAGAAAAAAAGAGGTCATTGTTCCTCTTTACTCATCCCTCATCAGACCCATTATAGAGTACAACACCCCATTTGGCATGTACCTCACAAGACAGCTACAACATCTAGAAAGGCCACAGAAATACCTCACTAAGAGGATTACCAGCCTCAAACAGATGCCATACGCATCTCAAAAAACTCCAGCTCTACTCCTTCGCTTATTGCCTACTCAGAGGTGACCTCTGCCTAACATACAAAGCCATGTCAAACCCAGATCTGTTGGACATGCTACACTTAAAGAAACCCCAATCCCTCCAAGCCACATGCTCCAGGGACCTAAACCTTGCCACCAAAATAAACAGAAAATGATGGAGGGATAGATTCCTGTCCCAGAGACTTCCCATGCTCTGGAACAGACTACCCATTCATGTTAAGCAAAGCTCTTCATTAGCCCTCTTTAAGAAAAATCTTGACAACTGGATGGGAAATTGGAAATTTTCTCCGGAGATCACTTCTGTGGCTCTGCTAGACAGGGGCACAGAAAATAACTTTCTTGGGTGACGAAAGCCAGGGAACTGTTTTGGCTAGGCTTATATAGGCCCCAGGGCTGATAGCCTAGTACCTACCTATGAACCTAATATGCAGTGTATCAAAAGGAGATACTGCCAGCCTGGCTAGCTGGAATTTTGTAAATAATTATATGTCATTGGTGAATATGAACATGATTTATATAAGATGCTTGTTTTACAAATGTATTAGAACTGTACATCATGTGTATATCAAACTACTGGCACATAAGTGTGTGCTGTAAAGGTTTTTGCAAAATGCTTGTGCTTAAAATATAACCGCAGTGTGCCGTACTGGAATAGAACAGAAATGTACATGCACTATTGTAACTGTTTAAACATATATGTTTTAATAATGGAAACTGGAATACAGGAGGTTAACTTCAGAAAACTAACTGAAATTAAATTACTTTATGGCTACGCAATAAAATATGGTATCTTTCAGTTCCAAGGCAGCTACAGACATAATGTCTGCACTAGGGAGCTCTCTGTATTCTCTTTAGGGTGAAATAATTACTAGTTTTGAAATGTGGGGGGAATGTAATTGTTTTATGACTTCCAGCATCTGCCAAAGATCTGAGATCTATGTATTTTTCACAGGTAGATACTAAATACTGCCAGCTTCCAGCAGTAGGGGTTTCGTGCTCAGCTTGGTTGACTTCTTTGAGTCAGTCACCAGGGCTGTGGATGAAGGTAAGACAATGCATACAGCCTATCTTGATCTGGCAAAAGCCTTTGATATCATTCCTCACTTATTATTGATAAACTCACCAAATTAGGTACCATATCTATATCACTAGGTGGGTTGCAAATTGGCTCATAGACAGAACACAGTGTGAAAGTAATGGACTCCAAGTCAGACTGCTGACCAGTCACAAGTGGAGTCCCGCAGGGATCAGTCCTGCGTCATCTCCTGTTCGGCATCTACTTCTCAGAAGTCCAGGCCAACACAAAGGGACTCTGGCTGACCAAGTTCACAGATGACTGCAAGCTGGGAACCATTATTAATTCCCCAAGTGATGCAGACATCCTACAGAAAGTCCACACTAAGACCAATGACTGGTGTCAAAACCATGGCCTTAAGCTTAACGCAAAAAAATGCATCATCATCATCATCCCCTTTGGTAAAAACTCATTTCCCACTAATTACCACATCGATGGGAGCCCACTGAACACTGAAGGCATTATAAGAGATCTGGGGATGCAGGATAACAGCAACCTCTCCTTCGATCACCACATTGCCACTGCAGTCAGAAAGTCCTTGTATGTGGCACATGTCAGTACCAAGGGTTTTGCATCCAGGAAGAAAGAGGTCATTGTCTCTCTCTGCTCTTTCCTCGTTAGACCAATCATTGAGTATAATGCCCCATTTGGCATGTACCTCACTAGACACCTGCAATAGCTGGAGAGGCCACAGAAGTACCTCACAAAGAGGATCCTAGGCATTAAGCACATGTCCTACATGGACAGACTCAAAAGACTCCAGCTATTCTCTGTCTCATATCTCCTACTCAGAGGCAATCTCTGCTTGACTTACAAAGCCATGTCTGACCCAGCTCTGTTAGAAATGCTATGTCTAAAGAAATCCCAATCCCTCTGCACCACATGCTCCTGAGACCTCAATCTCATTATCACTATCAACAGAACATGCTGGAGGGACAGGTTCTTCACCCAGAGACTGCCCATGCTCTGGAATAGACTTCCCATACATGTCAAGCAGACCACCTCACTTTCCCTCTTCAAGAGAAATCTTGATGAGTGGATGGATAATAGAAAGTTCACCTCGGGGATCACTCCAGTGGCTCTACTTGATAGAGGTAGTGGGAACTAATGTCAGCCAGCATGATGCTAGGGCACTTCAATGAACTAGGCTTGTAAAAGCTCCAGGGCCATTAGCCTAGTACACACCTATGATTCTATAATAGAGTCAAATGACAAGAAATGGTGTCATTCTGCAAGCTATCCCAGCAGTAGTATTTGAAATATTAATTTGAGATGTCTGTTAGACTTCATGAAATCTATTTTTCCTGTTATAGCTAAAAAGCTGCACACATTTCCAATCAAGATAATATGACAGCATTCTTTGCACAAACCAGTAGTCTATTTTATTAGAATAACTTTGCCAATACTGTTTTTCTGTATCCCACATTGTGAAGAAGTAAATCTTTTTTTTTGGTCTTTCTTCCTCCATAATACCCCATTTATCTTAAAAGAAACAAATACTTTGTTTTGCTTTTTTAACCAAACTATAAAACACATCTTCAGTGAAGCCTACTGACTATTGACATTAAGTGGCAGTGCTTTCGTGTCTTATGATAAGCTTCTTGCACTTGTATTTTTTTCATTTTCTGTTTACTGATGTTTTCTGTGATGATGTGAGGTATTGCCAACTATGCCAGGAGAAGCAGGGCAGTGGACATGTAACATATGCCAGCACAGTTAGCTGGAATTTTGTAAATGATTATATATCATTTGTATATCAAACTGATTTGTAAAGATTCTTGTGTTGAAAAATGTATTTGTAAAGCTCCTTATGTTAAAAATGTACCAATAGTGTGCCTTGCTGGACAGAAAAAGAAATATACATGTATTATTGTAACTGTTTAAATGTATATGTTTTAACAGAGTATACTGGAAGAGAAGAGGTTAATCTGAAACTATGAAAATAGTTTGAAATTAAATTACCTGGCTTAGGCCA
The DNA here is from genome assembly GCF_019279795.1 of Protopterus annectens. Classification (NCBI taxonomy): domain Eukaryota; kingdom Metazoa; phylum Chordata; order Ceratodontiformes; family Protopteridae; genus Protopterus; species Protopterus annectens. The sequence goes on from NC_056739.1 coordinate 1,257,972,770, forward strand.
TAAATATTGTATATTACAGTTCTCACTGCATCCAGAGACAAGTCTGCACTAGAAAATTTTCTGCATTGTCATTGGAGTGAACTAATTGCTACTCTGGAATGGTGAAGGTTTGAAATTGTTTTTTGACTTCCAGGAGCTGCAGCAGATCTTAGCACGGCCCTCTGTGTATGTGTATTATTGAAAAATATGTGCTACATCCTGACAGCTTCTAGCCAAGGGGGGAAGCATCGGAATCAGAAGTCAGATGACCAGATGTATGTGATGTCATTCAGTAATCCATCACTAAAAATATTTTAATACTAGGTGAGACTGAAGTCTCATAGCACTCTGTTTTTGTAACCTGACAAAGAAGTATCTCTCACCTACTTCAACTTGCCTTGCTCTAATAAGTCACCAGGGAATAATAATTGCTTAGATCAGTCAGGAAAATGTGGTGAGATTAGTTAAGTATTGTTTTTTCTGTAATTGTGTGAACCTGTCCTCCTGTGTTATTTTGAATATTTCCTGTGACTGAAACTCTGGTGCTCATTGTAAATAGATATTTAGTATTTTCATGTTCTTTTATTATTTATTATTAAATATATTTAAACTTTTCATTGTGGCTGGTCATTTAGAAAGTATTTTAACCTTTGAGAGTACTTTTATCTATTGGTGACACTGTGGCCACTCCTGAAAGCCTTGCTGTCTGGTCAACATTAGCATTTGTATTAATATTGATTTCACTCAGTATAACTGGGTACCCTTGCAAGGGCCTTACAGTAGCTGGCTTTGTAGTGTCTGGTGGTGGTGTAACTACCTTATAGTCTGAGCAGAAGCGGGCATAGCTAGGAAATCTGTGCTAGCCTTTCCCAGGTGTGTGTGTGTGTGTGCGTGTGTGTGTGTGTGTGTGTGTGTGTGTGTGTGTGTGTGTGTGTGTGTGTGTGTGTGTGTGTGTGTGTGTATGTGTGTGTGCGTGTAAGTGTAAATCAAATCTCAAAGAGTGTGTGTGTGTCAGCTGCTTGGAGCAGGGACATGAAGCAGTGGTTCCACAGAGAGGGTGCTGGAGGACCTGGCTTGGACCCTCGACTGAGGAATCAACCCTACACCTGTGCCAGTGGGGGGGGGGGTCTTACTCAGGATCTGGAGAGAGAGAGAGAGAGAGAAAGAAAAGACCCAGCCCCCGGACTGACTGTGTTCCCTGTGTGCTCTTAAGGGAAATTGTGCTTGATACAGAGAGCCTCATCTGAAAAAATGGGGTGTATACATTTTCATTTCAAGTGAACGTCCCTCTCCAGTGTCAGTAGTGAAGATTCAGGCTCCTTGATTACTGGCCCAGAGAGGGGACATCACATTTTCCATTTATTTTCTCTTTTTTGCCCCACTACTCTCTTTTCTACTGTCATTACTGGCATCTACCAATACTTCAAATTAAATAACAGTTTTTATTTCCATGACAGTGCCTGTATTCCTTTCTGTTTCTGTTGTTTTCCCTTTTAACATTATGAACTTTTCTTTAGCACTTTTTATATTATCATCCACTTTTTTGGCTCTTATGGGTTTCTGTACCTGTTTACTTTTTTTGGGCAGTCAACCTAAAAACGCACTGATCCTCCATTTCATTATGCACACCCTGTTATATTGTTTTCTCATATGTCCTGTTTCCCCACAAAAACTGAAGTTTTGCTCCTTGCATTGTATCCTAAAATGGCTTATGTTTTTCCACAGAAAAGGCACTTCTATGATCTCTTTCTAGGATCTCCTAGGTATATTAATGTCTGTACTATGCTGAATGAATGATTATCCAAATGTAAACATTTCCAAAGAGAGTGTTCGATTTAGCATTCAACTAGTCCAGAAATCTAGTTACCTTTTATGTGTACAAAGTCTAATTTACCCATAAAGATTTTACTCATTTCCCAGATGATGTGATGTCAGTTTATTACATCAATCTACATTCATGTGTGTGTGTGTGTGTGTGTGTGTGTGTGTGTGTGTGTGTGTGTGTGTGTGTCTACGCTTTGTCAGTTTCTATAGGACATGAGTTGTACCTTCCACAGCATTCGGAATTACAGAGGTAAATAAGACATGCAGCTTGAATGTGGAATAACTGAAACCCAAATCAGCATAAGTGTTAAAACAGAGTAACAAAATGACAAAAATATATAAGCAGAATAATCAGAGAGAGAATGTATCCCACCCAGCCAAGATACTGGGAACGGTGTCAAAACGTTGATTTATTTTTCTCTCTGTCCTCTTGTCTGTCCATCTCTCTCTCTCTCTCTCTATTTCTGTTTATCACCGTCTTGTCTGTGTATCATTCTCTCTTGCTTTGTCTCTCTGTAAATAAAATACCAAAAACCTACAAATCAGAACCTCCTTAAAATTAAAAAAAAAAACTTACTTATGGAATGTAAACAATTTATAAATAACAACAAATAAATATAATGTGCTTTACAGAAACCTGTGAAACTATGTCCCACAAAAAATAATCCACTCATTCCACAATATCAATACAAAATGCTAGATCACTATGTTGACAGCCAGAAAAAAAAAAAAAAAAACTACAAAGGAGTAATTGTCACAAATTATTCCTTTGTAGTTTTTTTCTGGTTCTTGACACAGTGTGCTAGCATTTTCTATAGGTCCTTTATTCTCTTACACTAACTGCTCCATTTTTCTCATAATTCACACAGTAACTATAGAATAAAAATTCTTACCCTATACCCGAAATCTTCAAGCACACATTTTACAAAAAAATTAATCACAGCAATTATCGTTATACTGACTATGTACACATTTAAAACTTAAAAAAACAAATAAAGCAAATATATATCAAACATCTGAATGGCCCCGATGTTACAGATGACACTGCAGGTATCCTGACACTGAGGAACACAACCATAGCATCCCCATATCTCATAGAACAAAACACTAACCATTGTAACCTGATAGTACATATAAGTACATATCAGTAATTCCAAACAGCACGCCAGCAACCCAGGGATGCACCACGATCCACAATTTTCTTAAAAACAGGTTTATTGATCCAACCATAAAAACTTAACACAGTTTGTTAAGCGCTTTCGTGTAATCCATACACTTCATCAGGTTCTGATGAAGTGTATGGATTACACGAAAGCGCTTAACAAACTGTGTTAAGTTTTTATGGTTGGATCAATAAACCTGTTTTTAAGAAAATTGTGGATCGTGGTGCATCCCTGGGTTGCTGGCGTGCTGTTTGGAATTGTTGTTGTACCCGTGGATACATTATTCTACATATCAGTAATATAGTACATCTAAGAATCAATGACGATGATGCCATTCTATAAATAGAGTATAGCATGCAAAAATAAATTAAGAAAGCTATTATTTTCCCAGTATGCTGGCGCACACACATGCACACGCAAGCATGCTCACACACACACATGCACGCACACACCTCAAGAGCAAAACATATTTCTCATAGAATGTCATTGATAAAACTATTAACAGTTTGAATGGTCAGTAACATCTGAAAGCAAAAAAAAAAAGTTCATTTATAGTGTCATAACAATGTATTCTCACTTTAACACATTGGTCATGCATCAGTTAAACTTTTTCCCAGGTTCTACAGCCCTGTAATCAAAATTTATCAAAACTAACAATTCCATGACTTCTCTAATCCTGACTTTGACTTTCCTGTTAACAAGCTTAGTTGTATCATGTGGGTTAACTAGTTTTTATTCCTACTGGCAAAGAAAACTATTTCTGTCATGCACCTACTTCTAAACCTAAAAAGTGTTGCACCTTACTTGGGCCTTCTAACTTCTTGTAAGCTAAAAGTACCCCAGCCTTTTGACTTAGCTCAATAAAACAATGCATGCCTACTCCTGTAGCTTCAGATCCTTCTCTAACCAAAAGAAAGTCATCCAAGTAATGAAACTTCCTTTACTAAAAGTCTGCTTTGGTGAACTTGCCAAATAGAGTATATTACCTTAGAGAAGTACTATATGTGTGTGTTTTATTTTATTGAGCAAGTAACCAGGATACAGACAAACTATTACAGGGACTGCACTTACCCTTTGCCTCCTTTACTAGAATATCTGCTGAAAGCAAAATTCTGATTGTCTGGTCACTGATAGCTGCTCACTGCGAGCATCAAATGCCTGCATTACAAGAAAATAGAACTCTCTTCTCTCTCTCTCACTTGATTCAAAATATCCACACAACACTCCTTTTAGCGTACTTCGCTTATTTGACCCTATGGCCTTGTACTTCTTGTCTCCCTTAACTCTCCACCCCCATTGACTTGCCAGTATTACCTAACATATCCCACAACCAGGAAGGCATACATGGAAACATTTGTCTGCCCAGTTAACTTTATATGTAAGCAGGAAGATGTGGAAGGCCAGTCCTTAGATATAAAGTACATAGGGACTTACTATCCTTGCAGAAACTCTTCAAAATAAATAAAATTATTTTTCAAAATTAGGGTAGAAATACCCAAATAAATACCTAATATCCTGTCCAGATAAAATAATTGCATTCAATCAATGTGTCCAAAAAGAATGTATAGACCCTCTTCTATAGAGATAGAATTGAATTTATTGACCACATCAATTGTTAAAAATCCAATAGTCTTGATACAAATTTCAGGAGTCAACCTTCCTAGGAAATCCTGGGGATCTTTTAATAAATGGGGTTCCTGTAAAATCAAAGGTTTTAAAAGTTTGTCAATGTATACTGCAAGTGGGTGGGTCTTGGACTTACAAGCTGAAACAATGGGTCTATATGGTTGGGCAAAAACATTTTTGTGTACCTTTAGAATACCAAAAATGACCAGAATATTTGGTTTATCCACTTTCAGAAAACTGTATAAGTCTACAGATATCTTACTGTCCAGCAATAGCTCCACTAAAAAAGGTCTATTTTTAAATAGCCTATATTAACCTCATTTTAAGACACCAAATTATAAAATTCTGAATTATGTAAAATATTGAGCATACTACTAGTATAGTCAATAGTATCACAAATAATCATTCTCCCACTTTTATCAGGTTTCATAATTGTAACTGTTTGATCTGTCCCCAAGACATTTACAAATGTATATTCTTCCTTATTGAAATTATAATTCCATTTCCCTTTCATTTTTCTTAGGTAAATTATAAATATAGTATGCACGTGACTTTTTAAATGCTGCCAAGGTAGGATGTTTTGGTGGATTAAATGTGTTTTTTCTTTTTAAATTGTTCTCACAATGACCCCAGGGGTATTCACTCTCTCTTATTGCCAAAAATTAGAGCTAAATTCAGTTTTCTAATATATAATTGTAACTCGAGTAAAATATCTGCCACATCAAAATGTTTTGTGAGATTGAATTTTAAACCTTTTTCAAATAAAGAAAAATAATCTGAATAATCTCAAGATGGCTGGAATTAAAAATATGATACCCATTCTAGGTGTGTACTATCCCCTCATGGCTTACAACTAGTACGTTACTCCCCCCTTTATTTTCCTTGGTAGAAATTGTCCCTCTTTTTCACATATTCTCTTACTGTAAATGATTCCTCTACATGGGTACTGACTGTGCCTGTCTCCTCTGGGTCTCCTCCTCGGCCCAGTGTCCCTGTGTGTTACTCCTCAGTTGGCCAGTCTCTCTGACCTGTGTAAAGGGGGAGAATCCTGTACATTTTCAGTATTGTAAGCTTCCTCTAAATTAATGGGAGAGTCACTTTGTTCAGAAAAATCATTAACCCCAGACCCTCCATTATTAACTTCCCCTGTGGTTTTATTGGCACCATGTTCCCACTCTCATGAATAAACATAAATGATTTGTTTATTCAGTATGTTCTTACCTTTTTAAACTGAATAAGCTAAATTATATTTATATTGATCTGTGTCCCTACTTAATGTTTTTGTTTCCTTTTAACAATCTCATTGCATTTCTTATCTATTATTGAAAGCACTTTAATATACATAACACTCTAGTTATTAAATAATAAATCCTTCTGAATAAGATTAGTAAGATAGTCAACCTCAGTAAGTTCTCAATAAACGTTGCATTCCACTTAATTATTAATTTAATAAGTTTGAAGCCATATTGATCAAATTAGTTTATAAATTCCAAATACATAGAATCCTTAGAGTCCAAACCATTCAGAAATTTAAAAACTCTAAGTCCCTCTGTCACAATCCTATGTGTTAAACACTCCCTTAGGTATTAATTGTCCAACTGTGAACCTCTGAGTTTGTTCAATTTATTTTCAAAGTCATAAATAGGTTTCTTAAGATTTTTAAAACTTAGCGAGCATAAATCCTCATTAAAATGTCTCCCTCCAATAGTTATATAGCCCCAGGAGAAAAAGTATATTTTCTGAATCTAATTAGTAAAATTAAACAGATCATTAGAATGCTAAGAATTAGAATTGCTCATATAAACAGTACTTTTGTTCTTCACTGTGGCACATTAAGACCGAACGGTACATCCATTATTATCCAGGTTAGCTGTACTGTATGCATCTTAAAGCAAACTTGCTCAAAGGAGCGTGTACACATAAAACAAAAAAAGAAAGAAGTGGCAAAATGCTGAGTGATCCACAAACTGGTAGGAAGGAGAACAAAAGAACCGTTTATTCACAGACTAAGTGCTTTCACCCTACGTCCATAGGGCATCATCAGAGTGAATTAACACAAAAAAACTCTACATTTGTACAACTTTAAAATATAACACGCTCACTACTAATTACAAAATGCAGTGCCAATTAATTCTTAAAGAAATATAGTTAAAAACAATCAAACACATTAATAAATGTACTATAATATTAAATAACTGGATGACTAAATAAAAATATATATAACCATGCACAAATAAATATAAATATACATAAATATATGCAAATCCTGCTATAAATAAATAAGTTAAGTTAAAAAAACTTTACTAACAGAAGTGTACCAATGAAACATATATGTATTTTAAACCTGCATGTGACATTACAAAAAAGGGGGGTGGGTGTTGTTATAAAAGAGACATTATTTCTAGTGGTCACCTTAAACCTGCAATGCTGCAATGCTCTTAACTTCAATACAGAACTTAATGATATATTATCATTAATACCTGGAGATATAGTGGCATTTGTCCTCAATTGCCATTCTAACTCCAAATTCTCTAGGTATAGGTTAGCATCACCCTCTCTGAAATGGTCAACAATTCTGTCAGTAATAAAAAACAAGAACTTATTGAAACCCTCACATTTCACTGAATGATTATAAAGTGCACTTTCCTTCTTACTTAATGTCCCTTACATGCTCACATATTCTTTCTTTCAAATTTCTAGTGGTTTTACCCACATAGAACGCTGAACAGGTCAAACATGTAGCTATATAGACCACCATCCTAGTATTACAATTACAATTGCCTGGACTAGGTATCAAACGTTGGTACCCCTCTACCATGACATATGGCCCTGTGTTAATAAACTTACATGCCTTACACATGTTACACTTAGACATCCTAGATACCATCCTTTTCTTGTTACATGTTTTTTCAAATAGATTCTTAAGGTTGGCACCTCTAGAAAAAGTCAGTTTAGGGGCCAATCCTAACATATTTTTAATGTCAGGACTTAAAATCTGGTTCCATGAAATGTTGACCATAGTCTGTATTTGTGTAGCTTCATAATTAAAAGGCAATACTAAAGATGTATCATAATCTATCACCTTTAATTTTGTGAATGTAGTCCCTGTGTTGTTATGCAAGATAGGTAAGAATTTTTCTTTTCTTTTTCTATGTACTTCATTCCTAATTTCAATCAGTAACTTGTTTGGGTAGCCTCTTTCTTGAAACATACCTACAAGAGTATACATTTCCTGTTCAAAATCACCTTCACTACTTGTCAATCTTGAAATCCTAACCATTTGGCCCTTTACTACACTTTTTTTTGATGGTTGGGGTGACAATTGTTGTAATGTAGGAGGGAATTAGAGTATGTTTTCTTTCTATGCGCTCTAGAAATTGATTTCTTATCTTTTTTATCCCAAATTAGTGTAATGTCAAGAAAATCAGTGCTCTCATTACCAGCTTTATACGTAAAGTTTAAAAATGACTTTGTAAAATTTAAATAACTAATAATTTTTTCGAGCTCACCCATTGAACCTCTCCTTCCTACCAGTTTGTGGATCACTCAGCGTTTTGACACTTCTTTCTTTTTTTGTACTGTGTGCATCTGTCTGGTTAAATTAATTTTTCAATTGATCCCCAGGAACAATCCTAGCAGATATGAAAGCTTCTGACAAATCCTCATTCTGTATCATTCTGAAAGGAATACTGTGTTGCCCACAAGCAATCTCCAAATCACTCCAGTCCATAAGAGGTATTCGGGAGAGCAGTTCTACTAATTTGGTTAACTCCCCTGCATTCTGCTGACTTCAGAGAACACAGAAGTCATGGTTAGTTGGCTGAAAACACCTGGCAAAGATCCACTGTATTCCTAGGCTCATACTGTTACATTCAAACATAAACCTACAGCCTGCCCAAATAGTACCACGAACCACACAATAGCAGGATAGCACTCAATAACAAACTAGCAAGTGAAGACTGAGTGTAAAAAATGGGAATACAGGCAGCAACACTGAAAACAGAGCCTTTATTCCACAAGACATTCAAGACATTCATTAAGCACTTTTGTCCCTCACAGGGACTTCATCAGAATGGCCACTCTGATCAATAATACATGACTTAAATTTTAAGGTGAAAGTCAGCAAACAGGATGACTAAAATGCTGGTCACAACTCCATTCCTCAATGTACAGGGCTTCTTCTACACACCATTAAGTTGTTATAATTTGAGGTTGCAGCAGTTTGGGGCAGGTCATATGTAGCTAAGCAGTAAAACCAGCATTAAAAGCATTACCCGGATTCTACACTGGCTTCTCCATGGCCAGATCTGACAACACACAGTTGAGGTGTTGTGCTAGTCTTGTGACAATGATTTGTAAATATATTTCAATATATCTTATAAGGGAGGTAGTAGGGGAGAGCTATGGAAGATGAGTACCAGAAATGTGGAGTTAAAGATCTGGGTTGTCACCAGGAAATCATTTGTGCATGTGTGGATTAGTAAGCACATATGTTATTCTTCTGGTATGTTTTAAGTCATGTTTATGTTTACATACCCTGAGTTTTCTCATCTGCAGTATAGAGTGTTAAATGAAAGTATTAATCATGAGTGAAACAGTGATGGACAACAGCTCAATGAGAAGACAGAAGGTCTATCCAACAAGTATTAAAGGGTGAGGGATGTCAATGGACACAGACTAAGAAGAAAGAAAGTATAATCAGGAGGAAGTTCAAAATGTATCTTTTTTTTTCAAATTACAAACACACATACACAAATGCTCTCAACTTAGGGGCTGCTAAAATTAGAAAAGTGAAAGGAAAATATTATCTCCCATTTTTGACTTGAACACAAGAACTCCTGCACTCTGTTGTGGCATCACTGCTGCTGGATCATCAAGAGCCTCTGGTGAGTCAGGTGTCGAGTTTTTCCTTCAGGGCCTTTTCCTTTCAGCTAGCAAACCTGCAGCATGTGAACTGGAAGTTTTTTTATGGAGGTACAGTTGAAAGGAGTATATGTATATGTATATATATATATATATATATATATATATATATATATATATATATATATATATGTTGACACATAAATAACATCAAATATCAAAATGATTGAAAAAGAACACAATAGATTTCTTCTTCAACAGCTAAACCATAATGCTACCACTATCTTCAGACCAAATTTGCCTGAATAGTGGCACTGTTAGTTGAGGGTGTTTTTGTAAGTTACTATGTAGGGTTAAAGTTAGCAGGTATGAATAAGGCTTTATTCCCCCTGCCCCACCTTATTTGTACATGTTAACCCTACACATTAACAATTCATTTGCAAAAAGCATTTTACCTAACAGTATCACTACACAAGACACTGAGACACACAGAGACATGCACACACCATTTAATGCATGCAACACTACATCTAATACAATGAACTAGCTCCCGTCCCAAAAAAAGGACTTCTCTAAAACAGCAGTATGACAATTAACTTCCTGCAGACAGACCAGTCCCCACCTCCAGCTCTTCAAGTGAACAGCAAAAAAAGAAAAATTTCCAATTATTTAATGGAAAATCAAAAAAAGTTCACAATTGGGTACCTGGGGCTCCTGAAATGCAGGAACCAATCAGGCCCCTTTTCTGCACCCTGTCCTCCACCTTCCTTCTTCACAATTTTAGTAAAAAGTCTTTTTTTTCTTTTAAACTGCAGCAAACTGCTTGTGATACTATTGAAAGCATTTCTTACAATCAGTTTAGACCACACATGGAGCATTAAACTTTAATAAACTGCTTGCTACAATGTATCAAGCAGTTGCTAAAGTTTAAACTACATATGGAGATCTACATTATTCACGTCTGACCTCAAATGCAATACAATATTGCACTAAAGAGTGATCAGGAATTGGGATGATGGATCAGATAGCTATTCGCAATCCTAACAGTTTGTGCCCAGCGTAGTTGCCCCATTAACCTCACCCTTGCTACGCTATTGCAAATAAGCACATGCACACCTTAAAGTGTTACTCTTTTCATGATCTTGCATATTATGCCAGTTCAGATGCAGTAATATTATGCAAGACCATTGTAGAGTATATGTTTATGTGGCTATTAGCTGTATACACCCATTGCTGTTAATGACAGAAATTAAGGTTACTTTTCCAGGTGAATATTGTTATATATTCCAGATCTGGGGTATGTGAATGTGTGTGGAATACGTATATCTGTGTGTTTGTTTTTGTGTATGGTATAACTTTAACCTGCACTTACAGAAATATAACTGCACATTACTGAAGACTGAAAAAGTTTCTTAGACTATATGAAACTTATCGAAAGATCCAGCATGAAGCTTTATATTTCTAGGGAATCAAAATATGCTCTGGGATTCAAGTCATACTTCAAAGTAGCCACAGTGCTGATATAGTGCTATCATATTGTCATATTGTGAAGTTTCCATTTGAGGGACATAAGTGGTTATCTTGGGTGCAAATCCGAGCTGCAGATATGTGCATCCTTGAGAGAGAGAGAATCATGCTTGATATCCATTTTATTTTAATAGGTAAAGCAGAGAAGAATGCATGAATTTGCACAATACGAACACCTATCCAGGTCTGGATCCAAATGGTAACAGTGTATATGTGCGTGTGCGTGTGTGTGTGTGTGTGTGTGTGTGTGTGTGTGTGTGTGTGTGTGTGTGTGTGTGTGTGTACATACATGCCTACATTAGTGCTAGTCACTCAATTGGAAAGGTCCTGATGATTTGTAACCAAAAAAATTAAACCCTTAAATCTTTCTACTATCCTGACAGATCAGCAGAACCCTCATTATACTTAATAGCTTTCTGTCCTTTGAGGTGACCTGGGTCTCATTATTTGAGTTATGAAAGGCCCATGTTATTTGACCTCATATATTTTTTTGTGCAAAACCACTGGCTGTACAAACACCCACTTAAATTTATACCAACAAATAAGCAAGATTCGCTGGAGGAATAGGTTCCTAACTGAATATATCCCCACCCTATGTTATAAGTAACTAATACAGGTCAAGCAAAGAACTACTTTGCCTTAAAGGCTGTTCTTGATGATTATATGGGTAAACATAAATTTGTTCCAGTGTTATCATGTATGATCCTGTATCGATTTGCGAGGTTGGCATTATTAAGTACTCATTAAGAATGCTTACTTAATGGTATATATGGCTAGGCCTCTTATGATCCCTGTGATTGCTTGCCTACTATTGTTCCTATGTTCCTAAATGACATGTCAATACGATTCAGCTGCAAGCACAGTATGCATGACTGATTTGCTTTATTGCTGAGCAACAGAATTCAACATACGTAAGTACATATTGCACTGCTAAGAAGGGTTCTGTGAATGCCACCGCAAGTCTCTGAACTTTATTCAAAGCCTTTTCACTTTAATAGCTGCAGTAAATTTGGTTATTTAAACACGTCTTTCATTTGATCCTCACAGAAGATTTCCTTATAGTCTCCATGTCTGATGTAACATTTTACTAGCTGTAGACTGCAGTATTTCCAACAATGTGAAAAAAGTGCAAAAAGCAGTAAAAGGAATGAAGAGGATACCTAATGGACTTCAAAGAAAGCTGGGTGGTGTATTTAAAAGTTAACAGAGAAAAGCCAGTTCCTTATTAAAACATACCACAAAGTCTAGATCGTGGCTTAGGTTTGCTGAGAAAGTTGACTAAAAGCTTTACACTTTACAGAATAATGATCTAAGTTATTCGTAGTGCTATAGATTATTAAATCTTTTTGCAGTGCATTATTGGTACATTAGATGGAAACTTATTTTAGCATATAAAGCATATCGTGACAAAATGTTACTGTTAACATTACATATTGATATTGAACCAGTTACAGTCTTGTCGGACAGCCGTAGTCATAACATATGTGTTAAAAAGTGTAGAACCTGTAGAAGGTTTAATTACATAACAAATAAAATACAGTGTTGTGGAACAATTTGCCTTTAGATATTAGTTGCTCCAATAGTTTATTAGACTTTAAAAATAATCTTGATTACTGGTTTGGTGATAGAGTATATGACCCAGATTTGGTGGAAATAGCCATTCTTGAAGGTTTTTAACTTAAAACACTGTCATACTTTACATTTATTAAACTTATGAAAAGCTATACTGACTATGTTTGTCTTTTTCTTGCCTTTGAAAAACTGTAAAGATAAATGACATCATTCAGTTTCTGCAACAGAGCTCACTTCATGATGCCAAGAGACTTACAAAAAGGAAAGTCAATTACTGTATCATTTTCTATATCACAACAGTCATTTTACATGTGAACTGCAAGTAATGTGAACATTTATCTGTGGCCTAAACTTTCTGGATTGCTCAACAAAATACAGCACAGAAGTTTTGCAGCAATGTGTTTTAACAGTGCTGCACTTTCTTTGAATTCCAGTAACTTGTTAGATTTCTCTGACTTTCCCAAACAACTTCCACAGGTGGTAGATTTTGCAAATGCATTTGCTTCCTTACCCCCTTTTTTGTACTCTATGGTGCTTTTCATTTATATCTGTCTCCTTCTCTGAAAAACATTACATTTGTGAGACATTTGCTTAAGCAGCTGCTTTATTTATGAGTTGCTATAAAGTTTGCTCTGTGGATGCCTGTGTGGTTAAATCAGGCTCTTTTTAATAGTTTAGCTCACATTTATTTATGTAAGAGGCCACCAGTAAGTCTGCTTTTAACTGAACTATTTGAAGAAAGACACATATTAAGCTAGATAATACTTTCCTTCGTTCAGGAACATAAAAATCAATGGACTCATTTTCTGATCTCTTAGAAGTTATTTTTCTTGCATCACTCTTTCAGAGGCTGTTAATAATTGTAGGACTGATTGGGCCAGCATCAGTTAAAGAAATGTTTAAAGTATGATCAGGAAGATCACATGTGGATCTCAAGCAACCCTAATAACGTATCTTTACAACTATATGGCACAATACCACAGTCGAGACAATGGTCGATTGAAGTCCATTTAAATATGAGAATGTGAATTCACAGTAGAATTTCAATCATGAGTTTACATGGGGATACAAAACCTATCCACTTACCACTTTTATACCTTTATTACATGTTCATAGGTATGTACTAGGCTAATGGCCGCAAGGGCCTTTATAAGTCTAGCCATGCATCCCAAATCTCTGACAAGTTCCGGTACTCTTGATAAGTATAAGCAGGGGCTTAGGAGATGAAACATTTACAAGGAGGGGCCTTGGAGATGAACTCTTTACAGGCTGCCTGAGACATAGGTGCCAAACCAGGGATGAATTTCCTGTTCCCCATCCAGTTGTCCAAGTTACAATTGAATTGGGTTAGGGAGGAACTCTGCTTTACATTTATAGGAAGCCTGTTTCAGAGAAAGGGTAGTCTCTGGGATACATACCTGCCTCTCCAGGAGGTCCTATTTATATCACAGGCAAGGTTTATGTCTTTGGAAAGGGTAATTTAGGTGTTCCTTGTTTTGCATCTATGCCAGAGGTCCATCAGAGTAGGGTTTAACAATGCCTCGTATGCCAGGTATAGATCTCCACTCAACAATCTACAAGGATAGGGCCTTGAGGCGGTCTGCATGGGGTATGTTACTTATGCCCTGTATTCTTTTAGTGAGAAACCTCTGCAGACATTCCAGTTGTTGGATATACCTGATTAGGTACATACCAAAGGGGGCATTGTACTCAATGATAGGTCTGATGAATGCTGAATACAGTGGAACAAGGACTTCTTTGGGACCTAGATGCTATATCTTTGTTTATAAGTTGTACAACACAGAATGATTTCCTCACTACTGTAGACATGGGATGGTCAAAGGATAGATTACTGTCTATGTGTGTCCCCAAGTCCCTGACTACTGGGTCAACTCTTAAGGGTATGTTGTCAATATAATAGTTTCCAGAGGTGGATGACGTTTTGGCATTTAGTTTTAGTCCATGGCTCTGGTACCAGTTGTTTGTCCATGTCAGCCCTTCCTGGAAAACATTTGTGCCATTGGGTGATTCATTGACAGCTCCTAATCTGAAATCATCTGCGAAAATAGTCAGCCAAAGGCCATTTACATTGGTCTTGACTTTAGAGATGTAAATGCCAAAAAGGAGTGGTCCCAGGACTGATCCCTCAGGGACTCCACTTGTGACTGACCTCTTTGTAGGGCTGGACTCCCCGGTTCGGCACAGCGGTACAGCGATTAATATTGTCACCTCACAGCAAGAGGTTCTCTGGTTCTATTCTCAGCTTTGGTGCCTTTTGTGCAGAGTCGGCATGTCCTCTCTGCAGTCGCATGGGTTTTACCCGGGTACTCTGATTTCCTCCCGCATTCCAAAGACATGCATCTAGAGCATTTCTCCCTGGGCCTCCTCTGAAAATAGGTTCTGTCCTAGTCAGACTTTCCCAGTCAACAAATGTTAACTAAATAAATAAATAAAATAAATAAATAAAATTCTAACTTCCTGGGTCCTGCATGTGAATCAGCTGGCTATCCACTGGGTGTCATAAGGGTTTGTATCCAACCTCTTAAGTTTGTCAACAATGCCCAAGTGAGGGGTTGTGTCAAATGCCTTGGCCAGGTCAAATTAGGCAGTATGAACTATTTTGCCATCATCCATGGCTTTGGTGACCTTCTCAAAGAAGTCCATCAGGTTGAGTAGGCATGACCTGCCCTTGATGAAACCATTACTGATCATTTCTATGATAATTCTTTCCATGGCTTTGCATATGAACCTAATGAGACTTGCGGGTCTGTAGTTTCCAGGGTCTGTAGATGGCCCACCTTTGTGCAGAGGGATGACTGTTGCTGTTCTCAGTTCATGAGCAACAAAGCCTGTTTGGTGGCTACAGTTAAACAGTAATTCCAGACGGCCTGATACATCAGGTTTCATGCTATTTAAAAGGCATCCTGGGATATTGTCTGGGCCCATTGATGCAGTCTTCTTAGCCTTAGAGAGGGAGAGAGCAAGAAGGACCTTTTGCCTAGTGATTTGGGAGGCTAAATTTACCTCAAATTTGGCTTTTGTAAATTTTATTTGTGCACTGAGTTGTTTGTTTAGTTTAATGAGAGTGCTATTTATTCTGCACCTTTGGAAAAAATACATTTTCTCTAAAGTGGTCTCTTTTAAAAAGAGTGCTTCTCACAGACAGGTAATCACAAATGCAAGCTTCACACTCAGTATATGCTTCTTAATTACATAATTGCCATTGAAATATCTAAAATGTCAACCAGGTGTCATCTTTTGTAGCAAAGGATGGGTTGTCAAGAGGCAGCTAGCTGAGTTCCTGTTGTTGAGTGTTCCATTGATTGAGTGTGTGAAAAGTAAATAGTACTGTTCTAAATGGACATTTCTTTGTGCCGGTCCCAAGCCCGGATAAATGGGGAGGGTTGTGTCAGGAAGGGCATCCGGCATAAAAATTCTGCCACATAACTTATGGCGTGAAAATATCATATTTCCATACCGGATCGGTCGAGGTCCGGGTTAACAACGACCGCCACCAGTACTGTTAGCCAACAGGGTGCTGACGGAAATTGGGCTACTGTTGGCCGAAGGAGAAGAGGAGGGCGAAGGCATGCCCGAAGGCAGGAAGAGAGGAAGAAGGTTAGGAGTGCAGCAGTGAGGGTAGGAACTTTGAATGTTGGCAGTATGACTGGTATAGGAAGAGAGCTAGCTGATATGATGGAGAGAAGGAAGGTTGATATATTGTGTGTGGAAGAGACCAGATGGAAGGGAAGTAAGGCCAGGTGTTTAGGAAAAGGGTTCCCAGATGGAAGGGAAGTAAGGCCAGGTGTTTAGGAAACGGGTTCAAATTTCTTCTATCATGGTGTGGATGGCAGGAGAAATGGGGTAGGTATTATACTAAAGGAACAATATGCCAAGAGTGTTTTAGACATGAAGAGAGTGTCTGACAGAGTGATGTTTATGAAGCTCGAAATTGATGGTGTAATGATGAATGTTGTTAGTGCATATGCTCCACAAGTTGGGTGTGTGATGGATGAGAAAGAGAAATTTTGGAGTGAGTTGGATGAAGTTGTGGTGAGGGTACCCAAGGGTGAGAGAATAGTGATTGGAGTGGACTTTAATGGGCATGTTGGTGAAGTGAACAGAGGGGATGAAGAAGTGATAGGTAGGTATGGTGTTAAGGAGAGGAATGCAGAAGGTCAGATGATTGTGGATTTTGTGAAAAGGATGGACATGGCTGTGGTGAATATGTATTTTAAGAAGAGGGAGGAGCATAGGGTGACATACAAGAGTGGAGGAAGATGCACACAGGTGGATTATATCCTATGTAGGAGGGCCAGTCTGAAGGAGATTGGAGACTGTAAAGTGGTGGCAGGGGAAAGTGTAGTTAAGCAGCATAGAATGGTGGTCTGTAGGATGATGTTGGTGATCAAGAAGAGGAGGAGGAGTGTGAAAGCAGTGCCAAGGATTAAATGGTGAAAGTTAAAAAAGGGTGATTGTGAAGTGGAGTTTAGGGAAGAGTTAAGACCGACACTGGGAGGCAGTGGAGAGTTACCGAATAGCTGGGTAACTACAGCAGAACTAGTAAGGGAGACTGCTAGAAAGGTGCTTGGTGTGACATCTGGACAGAGGAAGGAGGACAAGGAGACCTGGTGGTGGAATGAGGAAGTACAGGAGAGTATACAGAGGAAGAGGCTGGTGAAGAAGAAGTGGGATTGTCAAAGAGATGAAGAAAGTAGACATGAGTATAAGGAGATGAGGCGCATGGCAAAGAGAGAGGTGGTGAAAGCTAAGGATAAGGCGTATGGAGTGTTGTATGAGAGATTGGACACTAAAGAGAGAGAGAAAAGGACCCATACCGATTGGCTAGACAGAGGGACAGAGCTGGGAAAGATGTGCAGCAAGTAAGGGTGATAAAGGATAGTGAGGGAAAGGTACTCACAAGAGAGGAGAGTGTGTTGAGTAGATGGAAAGAGTATTTTGAGAGACTGATGAATGAAGAGAATGAGAGAGAGAGAAGGTTGGATGATGTGGGGATAGTGAATCAGGAAGTGAAACAGATTAGCAAGGAGGAAGTAAGGACAGCTATGAAGAGGATGAAGAATGGAAAGGCTGTTGGCCCAGATGACATCCCAATGGAAGCATGGAGGTGCTTAGGAGAAATGGCAGTGGAATTTTTAACTAGATTGTTTAATGAAATTTTGGAAAGTCAGAAGATGCCTGAGGAGTGGAGAAAAAGTGTTTTGGTACCTATCTTTAAGAATAAGGGTGATGTGCAGAGCTGCAGTAACTACAGAGGGATAAAATTGACCAGTCACAGCTTGAAGTTATGGGAGAGAGTAGTAGAAGCTAGGTTAAGAAGGGATGTGATGATTAGTGATCAGCAGTATGGTTTCATGCCAGGAAAGAGCACTACAGATGCGATGTTTGCTCTGAGAGTGTTATTGGAGAAATACAGAGAGGGTCAGAAGGAGTTGCATTGTGTCTTTGTAGACTTGGAGAAAGCATATGACAGGGTGCCTAGAGAAGAGTTGTGGTATTGTATGAGGGAGTCGGGAATGGCAGAGAAGTATGTAAGAGTGGTACAGGATATGTACAAGGGTAGTATGACAGTGGTGAGGACTGCAGTGGGAGTGACAGATCCGTTTAAGGTGGAGGTGGGATTACATCAAGGATCAGCTCTGAGTCCTTTCTTATTTGCAGTGGTGATGGACAGGTTGACAGATGAGATCAGACAGGAGGCCCCGTGGACTATGATGTTTGCAGATGACATTGTGATCTGTAGTGAGAGTAGGACTCAGGTTGAGGAGACTCTGGAGAGGTGGAGATATGCTCTAGAGAGCAGAGGAATGAAGGTCAGCAGGGTTAAGACAGAATATATGTGTGTAAATGAGAGGGAGGGTAGAGGAATGGTGAGGATGCAGGGAGTAGGTAAAGGTGGACGAGTTTAAGTACTTGGGATCAACAGTTCAGAGTAATGGTGAATTTGGAAGAGAGGTGAAGAAGAGAGTACAGGCAGGGTGGAATGGGTGGAGAAGAGTGTCAGGAGTGATTTGTGACAGACGGGTACCAGTAAGAGTGAAAGGGAAGGTCTGCAAGACAGTAGTGAGACCAGCTATGTTATATGGGTTGGAGACAGTGGCATTGACAAAAAGGCAGGAGTCAGAGCTGGATGTGACAGAGTTAAAGATGTTAAGATTTGCACTCAGTGTGACTAGGATGTATAGGATTAGGAATCAGTATATTAGAGGGTCAGCTCATGTTGGACAGTTTGAAGACAAAGCAAGAGAGACAAGATTGCGTTGGTTTGGACATGTGCTGAGGAGGGATGATGGGTATATTGGGAAAAAGATGCTAAGGATGGAGCTGCCAAGTAAGAGGAAAAGAGGAAGGCCTAAGATAAGGTTTATGGACGTGGTGAGAGAGGACATGCAGGCAGTCAGTGTGACAGAGCAAGATGCAGAGGATAGGAAGAAATGGAAAGAGATGATCCGCTGTGGCGACCCCTAGCGGGAAAAGCCAAAAGATGATGATGACTGTTCTAAATGGAGGACAACCACAAAACTTTTCTCAGCTTTGTCAAAAATAAACTTACAGGTAATGATCGGTAATGCTCAGAGTTAATACAGAACAACATTTACTTGTCCCTTGGCCAGTTAACCAACATATTGGCAGACAAATTTAGCTCTAACTCTACTGTCCTATCTCCCATAACTTTCTCCAGCTTTCTGGAATACCCATATCACCTTCTGTGATCACTTCAGAGCTGGTATGGAATACTGTCTCCAAGGCCAAAAATACTTACTCCATTGGTTTTGATATGTTAGTCTGCCTCTTGTCAGCACCAGACAATGTCTGGTCGACTTGCTAATACACTTATTCAGCCTCAGCCTCTCCACTAGATTTATGCTAGAGGAATGTAGAATGGTGGCACTCATCATACTCCACAAGGGGAGGACCCACTACTGATCCAGGAAGCTACACACCTATAAGCCTCACCAGCCTTATCTGCAAAGCAATGGAATACATCAGCATGAAGCTTGTTAACAAGATCATAGGTCTGCAAGCTCAGAAGCCTAGCCAGTTTGGGCTTGCTAAAGGCAGGTCCTGCCTCCTAAATCCGTTGGGCTTCTTTAAACATGTCACTGATGCATTACACTCAGGTAAATAATTTCACACTGCCTACCTGGACCATGGCCTTTGATACCAGCCCACATTCTGAGATTATCAACATGCTAATCAAACTAAATCTAAATGCCTACGTTACCTGCTGGATAGAAAACTGGCTATTTAATAGAACCCATTACATTTGTGTCTGTGAGTTTTTATTACTTAAGCATTTAACCTCTCTTTCATTTGTACTTTCCCTATCTCTGCAACTATGAAACTGTGCTTCTGCATGGTCAAGGTCCTGGCTGAAAAGGGGCTTTATATCAGCCTATTTGCCTTGTTATCATATAAATAAATAAAATGAGATGGTTTCAATTAAATAAATAAATCAATCAATAATCTTACCACCCGTTACTCAGTTTTGTATTTCTTAGAATGTTACAGTTTTACTGAGAATTCCTTTAAAGATTCATAAACAATATTTACTTGCTTGTTTTATGTAGCTTTTCTACTGTTAAGCCAGGTGCCTGTCTTGAACACACTACTTCTTTGGACTAAGTTACAATAGACAGAGTGCTAAGTTTCACTTTTAATTTCTAAGTCCTGACACACTTAACAAGCCAGCAAAAAGTTTGTACTGTAATCTTCTATATGAAAATCATCAAAGACCCATTATTGCTAATATTAACAGCAAACTCATATGCTTTTGTTCACTAATTCTTTCCAATTACTCTGAATTAATTTCTGTGTATTTTATTTTAAATATTTTTCTTTTCTGAATGATGGTTAATGAAAATAATGTGGCTGAATGATCAAAAATGTCTCTTTTGAATTAGATGTAAAATAGTAATATCACTTCATTGTTTGAGGACTTAAAGAATTGTGATATCAACAAATAACTTTATTACTCATATTATAAGACAGCCATTATGAATGTCAAAAGAGACATTCAGTTCAATACCATCTTCCAAGTCTTTTAACATTCAGTGTTATTCTAATAGTAACGGTATTTGTTCTGTAGGGGGAGGATAACGTAGCTTTATTCATGACATCTCTTCATTAAAGGTGTTCTGTATTAAACTAGAATTTATTTTCTGCACAGACCAGAAGCAAACAAACTGTTGAAATTCACAATCACCAACCACAAACTGTAAAATCCACAAATAAAAAGCGACAGGACCCAGAAACGGCAAGTAGTCCAACTTTATTCACTAAAACAACCCCGATTTGCGCTTTCGTCTGTGATAAACTGATTTCATCAGATGAAGGATGAGAGGATGCTCTCTGTAAAAAGTGGCAAGAGCAGACAATGGGATCCTGGCCTTTTTGAGCTTTCTTAGGAGGTGAATCCTCTGCTGAGCCTTCTTGACTATATGGTTGGTATTAACAGTCCAGGTCATCTCAGATGTGAAGGCCCAGGAACTTGGTTGTTTTGATTCTCTCTACTACCTCCCCTTTGATAGTGAGTGGTTGATGACCTGTTGCCTTTCTCCTGAAGTGAAGTCCATAATAATTTCTTTGTTCTTATTAACATTCAGGTCCAGATTGCTCCTGTCACACCAAGCAATCAAAATGTTCCCCTCATCCCTGTAGTTATGTTCATCCCCACCACTAATGAGACCCAGGACTGTGGTATCTTCAGCAAATTATATAATATGGTTTGAGTTATGTTTTGCAGTACAGTCATGGGTGAGGATGGTGAAGAGCAAGGGGCTGATCACACAACCTTGGGGAACACCAGTATTCAAGACAATGAATTTAGAGGTGTTGTTTCCAGTGCATGTCCATTGGGGTCTACTAATCAGAAAGTCAAGAGTCCAGTTGCATAGTTGCTTGCTATCCTGAGTTTCATGAGCTTATCCACCACTTGCATCAGTATCACACTGTGGAACACAGAAATGAAGCCAATGTATACATACATAGTTACATAGTTGTTAGCCTTACATAGTTGTTCTCCCCTTCTACGTGTTATAGTGCCAGGTGTAGTGTGACAGATACCACATCCGCAGTCGATCTATTTGCCTGGTTTGCAGACTGGAGTTGATCAAAGGACTTAGGCAGACCCACAGATAAATGTTTCTTCACTGTCCTCTCAAAGCACTTCATGACGTTTGAGGTTAATGTGACCGGTCTGAAGTCATTGAGGCAGATAGAGTTGGGTTTCTTCGAAAGTGGGACAATACTTGTCTCCTTGAAACATGAGGGAACTTTCTCTATAGCAAGGGATGAGTTGTAAATGTCTGTCAGTAGCAAACATAACTGATCGGCACACCCCTTCAACACCTTGCCAGGTATGTTATCTGATCCAGCAGCCTTCCTAGGATTCACCTTCTTAAGCTGAAGTCTCACCTCCTTGGAGTTTAATGTGGGCACTATCTCCTCTTTGTCAGTGTTTATTTTAGAAGTTATGGTGGTGTTCTCCTCAAATCTGCCAAAGAAGGAGTTCAGTTTATTTAGGAATTCCAAGCTGTCATCACATTGGGGTGTATTGGTCTTACAATTCTTGAGCTGCTGTATCCCCTGCCATAAGCTTCTTGTGTCCCTCACATCTTGGAAATGGATCTGATGTTTCCTCCCATACTCCATCTGCCTCCTTGATGCCTTTTTTCAGATATGACCTGGCCGACTTTAACCTTTCATTGTCATTTGCCTTGAAGGCTGTGTTTCTTTCCCTCCGTAGCTCATAGACATTTCTGGTGAGTCAGGGCTTCTGATTAGCTCTTATAGGAATGGCTTTCATGGTGGTTACATCCTCCATGCATTTATTTATGTAGGCAGGAATTGATTAGGTATAGGAGTCTATGTCTAACTGGAGGTTGTGAGTAGCCGCATATCATCACTGGAACCTATGTCTAACAGAGCTCTTTTCAAACTATAAACAGAGCTAAGTATATTTTTTAGGTTCTTCAGAACTGTGTACTGTAAATTGTTGCTGGACTAATTTTATTCAGAGTTGTGCACTGTTATTTTTGATTCACTGCATAGTTTTTCAGATCTCTGCTGAAAGTGTTTTGTCTCATCTGCCCCCATTTTCTGCTGTGTCTTAAGTTGGTATAACTGTTTTTTACAGCTTGTGCATCTGACTATCTGAAGGATTACTTGCATAATAATAGACCCTGTTAGTTAACAGCCTGCATATCATTGCTGGAACCTGTGTCTAACAGAGCTCATTTCAAACTATCTGGAAATATACAGAGCTAAGTATATTTTTTGGTTCTTCAGAAATGTGTAGTGTAAATTGTTGCTGGACTAATTTTATTCAGAGTTGTGCACTGTTATTTTTGATTCACTGTATAGTTTTTCAGATCTCTGCTGAAAGTGTTTTGTTCCACTCACCCTCCCTATTTCTGGTTTGTTGCTTAAATTTGGTGGCTTTTGCAGTTGCCCACCCCACTGTAGATTTGATCTGGGACACTCCCCCCAGTCCCATCTCTTTACCACATTCTACCTAATACACTCCTTCTGCACTTGTTTTTAGTCATTTTAATTCCATTTTCCATTTCCATTCCAATTTTAATTCCATCTTTCCTTCTCTGGAACTAACCTTAGCTGCTGCGTGCTCCTGGTACTGGTGCCTGCGACTGTTTTCCCAGCTCTGCATCCTGCCTATTTCAAATCCAAAATCTAGAGTCTACCTGCCTGCCGGTTACGGACCTTTTTCAAAATAACCTGCACTCCCACTGGACTGCTATCCTAGCACCCTTCCAGTAAAGAAGTAAATATGTATGTGTACTCCCTAAACTGGCAGTAAAGCATATACTTGAATTTTTTTTACTTTTGGTGATTAAAAGCTCGCCTCACAGCCAGGACAGCCAGCAGCCATACCCCATCTCTACCCTGAAGCTAGCATACCTTCTCTTCTCACTAGCACAAGCCCCTTCTCCTAAGTATTTTCTCCCTTCTCAAATCCTTGATCAGCCTTTCTCCCAGATAGAACTTCTATTGTAATATATAACCTGTCCACTAGGTGGGACCCTTATTCCAGTCAGTCCTGCACCTTATTTAGTTAGCCCTTTGGCTTGTAATATTAATACATTACAACTCTGTTATTCTAAGCCCTGCTCTTAACATACTCTCAGCTTTAAATCCTACTTTTACAGTTGTTATCATCTAGCTATTCTCTAACCTGCTCTACTACTATATTCCCACTTATCTATACATAACTAAACTTACCTTAATAAACCTCTTCCACTGATTGTTCCTCTCAAGCTCCTTCCTTCTTTTGTGTCTGGCTCAATATTTATCACTGGAAATCTCATTCCCTGTTTGTCTACATCCTTTCCTCGCCATAAGGTTTCTGTGTCTATTCTCTAATTTCTCTGTTTCGCCTTCCCCCTATCCAGCCTCTCACTGTTGGTTTATCTCCCATTTAGCCTTACTGACTGCAGGAGGTCTAATTTCCCTGCCCTCTTTATTTGCCCTCACTGTTACTTCCCCCTTTCCACCCCCTACCCCCCCCTGTATTTTATAAATATTAGTAACCCCTCTAGGTGCTATCTTTCCTTCTCTGGAACTAACCCTGGCTGCTGCGCGCTCCTGGTCCTAGTGGTTGCGACTGCTGTAAGTGATGTACTGTACCTTCCCTGTACTTTTAAGCTGATTTCTAAATGTAATAGCATAGAAGCATGTTTTAACTGCGAACTTCTGCTTCAGCTACTCTAATGTTGGATTTCTACTGTTACAGCATGGTAGCATGTTTTTCTTACTAAGTATTACAGTCTCACTAAAGCTGTGTCTCGGTTCAAGTGCTTTGAAGTGTTATTCTTTGTGTATTTCTTGCTAAAGTTTTGTAGTTCTCTATGTGCTTTGAATCGTTGTAACACTGTTCATAATTGATAAATAACAGGAATTAATGTGCTAGCTTGCATAATACCAAAAAGGCTGGCCTGTGTTTGTGTCACCTACATGGAGCTGCTAGAAGCAACGAAATGTGCAAAGGTGAAACTTTTAGTGCTACAGCTGCTGTTCAGCATATCAATTGTAATCTCCCATATGTTTTAGCTATTTCTAGGGATATTTGTCTAACCTATGTCTAAAACTAATTGTGAAGGTTTTACTACCCAAAAAAATGGCAAACAGAAAGGCAAAAGGCAAAATCGTTCACTCCGTAGGTTTTACTAAGATAAAATAACACTCAATAAACATAAACATGAAGCACTTTTCATCTTGTTAAATACAAAGACTTCTTCAGATGTCCATCTGAAGAAGTCTTTGTATTTAACAAGATGAAAAGTACTTTATGTTAATGTTTATTGAGTGTTATTTTATCTTAGTAAAACCTACGGAGTGAACGATTTTGCCTTTTTGTTTGCCATTTTTTTGGGTAATTGAACATTTGGAGTCGTCTTGTTTGTGAATTTGTTTGAAGGTTTTACACCTGATTAGAAGGCTGTGGAGTCCATTAAAGCACCACACTTTTCTTAGCGTTCTAGCCCATTACTGGGAAACGCTGTGCAGATACATGTACTACACCTCTTATTGACCTGTGTCTGATACTAATTAAGAAGGTTTTACTCCAGATAAGTAGGCTGTGAAGCTATCTAAAGCACCACACTTTCCTAGCATTCTACCCCATTGAGGAGCACTGTGCTGCTAAGTGTACCACATCTCTTCTTTAGTTCATTACAGCACCATGCTTTATGAACGTTTCTAGCTCAACAACGGGAAACGCTGAGCTGAGCCTCTTCATTTAATCATACTTTATTTTAACTATAAATTAAAAAGAATAACCCATAGAAACTAGTTCCTTTTCCAGTATTCCTGATCCCATTTATGCCAAGCTACTTCACTTCTTTATTGCATGTCTCTGGTGAAAGAATACTAGTAGGGAATCAACAGGGGAACTAAATGCTAACTTTATTTAATACGGCTAAGTTTTGAATTGTCTCTAAGAAAGCGCATAGCTTCCATTTAGCATTCTGCACGTGGGCAACACAAGACAGCAGCCTCCCCATTAGTTATGAAAGAAGCTATATGTGGAAAGTAACACTGCCTGAAGTTCTTGTCTGGTGCACTGCTTAAGGCAATGAGCCTATCAGTATTGAAATAGTACACATTGTCGAAGTTACATTTTTGACTCAGCACTAGTAAAGTTGGATGTGCATATTATTACTCCTGTAAATATTGTACCCCTGGTGCCTATTAGTCAGCCTGCATATAAAAAGCCAATATAGTTGGTAGAATTTGTCTACATTAATACCTCTTTATCTGACCAATGGCACTACAATATCACTAAGATTCTCCTAGTAGCCTTACACAAATGTGAACCTAGTGCTTAAAGACTTCTCAAGGGCTCTCTTGCAGTCTATTGAGTGTTTGTTTTATCCTACATTTCTGGCTTTTAGCAGTACTGAATGAATGTAAATTATTGCCTTACCTGCATAATATAACTTCCTGTACTAAGTTTACTTATTTTGTTCTCCCTCTCTTCCAAAAGTTCCCAGCTCTGCATCCTGCCTATTTTAAATCCAAAACCTAGAGTCTACCTGCCTGCCAGCTACGGACCCTTTTCAAAATAACCTGCACTCCCACTAGACTGCTATCCTAGCACCCTTCCAGTAAAGAAGTAAATATGTATGTGTACTCCCTAAACTGGTAGTAAAGCATATGCTTGAATTTTTTTACTTTTGGTGATTAAAAGCTCACTTCACAGCCAGGACAGCCAGCAGCCATACCCCATCTCTACCCTGAAGCTAGCATACCTTCTCTTCTCACTAGCACAAGCCCCTTCTCCTGAGTATTTTCTCCCTTCCCAATTCCTTGATCAGCCTTTCTCCCAGATAGAACTTCATTGTAATATATAACATGTCCACTAGGTGGGAGCCTTATTCTAGTCAGTTCTGCACCTTATTTAGGCTTATAATATTAATACATTACAACTCTGTTATTCTAAGCCCTGCTCTTAACATACTCTCAGCTTTAAATCCTGCTTTTACAATTATCATCTAGCTATTCTCTAACCTGCTCTACTACTGTATTCCCACTTATCTATACATAAGTAAACTTACCTTAATAAACCTCTTCCACTGATTGTTCCTCTCGAGCTGCTTCCTTCTTTTGTGTCTACCCGTTCCGTTCACCCTGCTGGCTCACTCTGCTCCCCTACCCTACCCCTATATCCCACCCACCCCAGTGGTCCTACCTATATTCATCACTTACCCCTCCCTCTTACCTAATTACCCAATAGCAACTCCTTCCTCTTCTCCCTCCCTCCCATCCAACATAGGAATTTTCCCTCCTCATTCCTCCCAATCACAGCCTTCCCACTTAAACTCTTTTCACTTCTTCCACTCTCCTTAAACAATTACAGCCCACTTATCTTTACTAGATTTCCAAAACATTTCTCTCCTCCTATACCTTCTCTGCTTCATAGACAACCTCCTTTCTCCATATCCTCTGATACCATTCTCCTTTTCCTCAATATGCTTTCCTTAAGTCACCACTCTCTCCACACCCCTTGCTTCCTCCCTGTCTTCCTAATTCCTCTCTACTATACCAGCTCATTCTCCTTCACTGCTTATGTAATATTACCTACAAAAATAATCTCCTCACAACCCCACCTTCACCTCCAATCCTACTCGCATTACTACTTAATCTCTTCTTCACTTATACACCACATCCCACTTCACCTTTTCCACCCTAAAATCTTTACCTCTACAATTAAGATACTGTCTCCTAAACTACCCCTGGATTTTCCAAAACTTACACTATGCAAGCTCAAATGGCTAAAGGACACCTCCTTCAACAACCTAACCCTTGCTGGAGATATCCACCCCAACCCTGGTCCTAGTCCCCCTACTTGCAACACATACCCCCTATCAAATTCCTTCCCCCACAACACCCTAAAAACCTTTACCATGAATGCCCAGAGTCTTAACAACAAAGCTCACCACTTTCAAGCTTGGCTATGCCACAACCAACCAGACATCTTAGCAATCTCTGAAACTTGGCTCAAACCCTTTATCTCCGATGCTGAGATCCTACCCCCAGGATTTAATATTCTCAGAAATGACCGACCAAATAAGAAAGGGGATGGCTCTGCCTTAGTATACGCCAACCTCCTCACCTTATTACTCCTCCAAACTCCAATTCCACACTTCAAGAACACAGAATTGACTGCTGGACTACTAAAAATGAATAAACACAAGAATATCTGCATACCAGCCCTTTACATCTCTCCTTTTAACAATATATCTACCTTCGAGGATATTCTCCTATGGGCCTCTACTGAAATTAAGTATGAAACTTATATTTTAGGAGATGTAAATATTGACTGGAACAGAATTAATTGCACCTCTCCCTCCCTATCCATCAACCTCTATAACTTCTCTCAGATTATTCACTCCATCACCCAACCTAACAAAGTAAATCCCCCTGGTTTCACTTTAGACTGGATCTTAGTATCTGATCCTAATAAAATAACCAACTCTGGCACAACTCCTGATGCCATCAGCGACCATTTCTCAGCTTTTATTCATCACTCAACTTCCTCTTCCTCTCACCAGCACCAATATATTTATACCCATAACCTCAGTAATTTCAACCCCACATCATTCTCAAACATTCTCAAACAAATGAACTGGCAAATACTAAACTCCCTTCCTCTTGACAATGCTATAGAGCACTTCAACTCTGTCTTCCTAGACACTCTAAACTCCCTTGCCCCTCTTAGACACAAGAGGATAAAAACTAATACAGCTCCTTGGCTATCCAAAGATACTAACAAAATTATGCACCAAAGGGACAAACTTTGGAAGCCCTACCAAAAAGATAAACTTCCCAATATCCTGCTCCAATACAAACAGTGCCGTAAACTAGCAAAACAGCTAATTACCAAGGACAAAAAATCCTACTATATCAAACTCCAGTCCAACAATAACAAAAATCCCAAGCAATTCTGGAAATCAATAAACTCACTGCTTAATCCAGGATCCAAAAATAATCCCTGTCCTGACCCAAATCAGACCTTGATCTAGCCTCTGAATTGAACTCATTATTCTTAGAAACTATTTCTGACCTGACCAGGACCTTCCCCAACAATAACCCTCCAGCCCCTCTCTCTTCCTCATTCAACCTCACTAATAACTCTCCCCTCTTGTTCAACTTCAAACCTGTCTCTACTAACTCCATAAAAAGACTACTATCCAAACTTAAACCATGCTCTAATGCTCCTGACAATATTCCCTTTGCCTCCCTAAAATGTGCTGCTGATGGCTTAGCTCTCCCAATCAGCATTATAATCAACAGATCTATAAAGGAATCTTATGTCCCCAAACTCTGGCGCTCAGCCTATATTCTTCTCCTTCATAAAGGAGGCAAAAACACCAGCATCTCTAACTTCCGCACTATCGCTCTGCTCCCACCAATCTCAAAAATCCTTGAAAAGTGCATTCACCTCCAACTTATGCCTTACCTGGCCCAAAACAATCTTCTTACACCTACACAACATGGTTTCCACCCAGGTCATAGTACTATAACTGCTCTACTCTCTTTCTTAGAAACAGTCAATCTTGCCCGAGACTCTGGACATCTAGTCTCTACTGTTTTGCTTGATCTGTCCAAAGCATTCAACACTGTTTCACACAGACACCCTCTTTATCACCTCTCAAACCTCCATCTCTCCCCAAACACTATATCCTGGTTCTCCAGCTACCTATCAGATAGAACTCAGGCAGTCAAATGGAAGTACTCTACCTCTTTCTTCTTACCTACCCCAACTGGCATACCACAGGGATCTATCCTAGGGCCAATGCTTTTCAATATCTTCATAAACAACTTTCATACTGCCATTCCTGATGCCAAAATTATTCAATACACAAATGATTCTACCTTAGTCTGCTCTGCCTCTAACCTCTCAGAATTTCTGTCTAAAACCCAAACTGCCTTCTCAACCACCGAAAATTGGATGTGCCAAAACCACCTCTCTCTCAACTCAAACAAATCAAAAATTCTACTATTCCCTCCCACAAAGACATACTCCTACAACAAAAATGCCTTCAAAGTCCTAAATCAAACTAACTCACCTATAGAAGTGGTTCCTTCCACTAAACTACTTGGTATTACTATTGATGAACATCTCAAGTTCGATATCCATATTCAACAAAATATTAAGAAAACTCACCAAAAGCTAGGTATGCTGTATAGGAATAATCGCTTTCTCACGTATACTACTAGAAATACTCTAGCCACCACTTATCTTCTCCCTTCCTTATTATATGGAGCCCCCCTGCTAACTAACCTGTCATCCTCTATTTCCTCCAAACTAGAAAACTGCTATAATAAAATCTCAAAATGTGCTACCAACTCTGAACCTTCTACCCATCACTGCCTTACCCTAAGATCACTAAAGTGGCTTGAACTCCCAAACTACTTAGACTTCCTCCAACTCACCACTGCACACAGACTTGTATATCATCCAAATAAATGTCCAGTGCTAACTAATATCCTCCCCCCTTACACCCCCAATAGAACTTTCAGATCCGAACATCAAAACCTAATTGCTATCCCCAAACCCAAAAGTACAGCAGGCCAACTTCTCCTCGCTGTCTCTCTAGGCAAAACATGGAATTCCCTTCCTCGCTCTCTAAGAACCATCCCAAACTTAGAAAACTTCAAAACTCAGCTTTCCAAACACCTTGCCACAAAATGGAAATGCAACTGCCACCATCCAACCTAATCTTCTTAAGTACATTCCCCTGGGGTTTTTCCCTCTCAGATTCCTAACCCCTCAATAACTCTCCTTCAGCTATGCTCCCACGAGCATTTTCTAAGCTTTCCCATCTCTATTAGCTACTTATTTCATATGATTCAACAATGTAAATGTTGTATATAGCTTTCCATTACTAATTTCTATTCTGAAATTGTGCATGTATAGTGTATCCTCTTTTTACTTAAAAGTATGAATATAAAATATCTTCACATCTAATATCTGAGTGTGCACACTAAAGAAAATGTATAAACAATAAGTTCACACTCACCGCTTTTCTGCTGATTATGCATATTTTCAAGGTACTTACTTGTAACTGTTTCCATATTATGTAAGACTGACATCCTTGTATTTTTGTGTCTAATCTATATTATGTATCTTGGAGCTTTTCTCCCCGAGCTGCCACTGAAAACGGGCCACTTTGACCCAGTGGACTTCCCCGGTAATCAAACTGGAAATAAATAAATAAAAAATAATAATAATTTAATTGCATTTTTTTAAACTGTGTTTAGTCTAATATTGATACATGACTGCTGTGGTGGTGCTGCGGTAGCGTTGTCGCCTCACAGTTAGACATTGCCCATTCGATTCTCAGTTCGAGTGTCTTCTGTGTAGCGACATGTGTGAACGGGCGTTCCTTCATTGAAGGTTGTGCATTAGGCCCGGCAAGCCAGTATGTAAAAATCTACTGCCAATCATTATCGGACCAGAGTTCCGCTGTGGCGACCCCTAACAGGGAAAAGCCAAAAGACACAAACAAACACAAAGAAACTCAAGTGTGCTAGCTTGCACTGCATTTGAATTGTTTTTACTGCTGTTTTAATTACTTTTCTGTAAAAAAAAAAAAACAAAAAAAAACTGTAAGCCTGTTTCCTACCTTTCCTGTAAATAGTGTACTTACACGTCCAGTTACAGATTTGTTATATCCAGAACTGTATGTAAGCTTCTGAGCCCCCCCAAGCCTTTCTGTGTTGGAGGGAAGCCTTCTAGCTTGTCAGTGGGAGTGGTAAGCACTAGGTAACCTGCCTACCACATAAGGAGTGGTTCTGGCCCAGAAATTGTAGTTATTGACCGTCTGAGCAATCTTTTCCATCTCTTTCAACTTTCTGATTTGAAAGCCCACATTTGCACTTGTTTCTTTCCTGTAACTAGGCTAGTGCAGATACAGATTCTTAATTTTAGTACTTCAATTTGCTTATTCATGTTCATCACTTGTTCAGAACTTGTTGTAAGCACTAAATAAGCTACTAATTACTATAGCACTCAACCTTCCTCATTACCTAGAGGAAAACAGTTTTTGCACTTACTTTCCACACTTGCTTAGAGAAAAACTCCAGCTTTACTCCGTAACATATCACCTACTCCGAGGTGAGCTCTGTCTAACACATAAAGCTATGTCAAACCCACAACTGTTGGACATGCTACACCTAACAAAATCCCAATCCCTCCGAGCTACACTCTCTAGAGACCTAAACCTTGTCACCACAATAAAGAAGACATGCTGGAGGGATAGATTCCTGTCCCAGGGACTTCCCATACTCTGGAACAGGCTACCCATCTATGTCAAGCAATGTTCTTCATTAGCACTCTTCAAGAAAAATCTTGATGAGTGGATGGGAAATAGGAAATACACCCTGGGGATCACTTCTGTGTCTCTGCTCGACAGTGGCACAGGAAAATAACTTTCTCGGATGGTGTAAGCCAGGGAACCTTGTTGGCTAGGCTTACGTAGGCCCTCAGGCCAATAGTCTAGTACCTACCTATGAACCTATGAACCTATGAAGACCTCACAGCAGGTGGTATTGAAACAGTCCTGAAGGCACTCCATGGAATCCTCCTGCCAAACTCTGACTTGTTTAGTTGTCGTTTTTTCTCTCTGATGAAATCCATCTTCTAGGTGGGTAGAAGAGAATGGCAGTGTGATCAGAACTGCCTGTGTTGGTGTGCTTCAAAGGCTTCTTTAATATTGCTGTAAGCTCTGTCTAAGGTATTCCCCCTGATAAATGACACCAAAATCTCGACCTCAAAAACAAAAATACACCAATACTCTAAGCATAAAGGAATGTTCAAACACAGAGATGATAGAAGTTTTCCTTTATTAACATGTCCTGGTATTTCAGCAATTCACCTTCAGTGGAGTGTTTGAACGTTCCTTTATGCTTGGAATATAAGGTATTCTCCCCTCTGGTGGGGAAATCCACATACTGATAAAAATGGGGTAGCACCTCCTTAAGCTCAGCTCTATAGAAATCACCCATTATCACGCATGTAAATTCTGTGTTTCTGCTTTGTAGCTCACGGATAATATTATGGAGTTTATTTTGAGCCTCAGTGGTGTTAGCACTTGGGGGGGTGTACACTGCTGTGACATATATCCCACTGATTTCCCTTGTTACATAGAAAGGTCTGCATTTTAGTGTCAATATTTCCACATCTTCAAAGCAGTATAATTGAACCAACTTACAGTCTTTGCACTGTCTGTTATTAAAGTAGATGCATACACCACCATGTTTAGCTTTACCATTCTGTGCTTTACATCTATCTGCTCTAAAGAGAGTTAGCCCATCTAGGTTCACAGCATTGTCACTAATATTACTATGCAGCCAGGTTTCAGAAAAAAGGAACAAACGAGTGCCCCTCACCTTATTTTTGTGAAATCCATTCTCAGATAGTCCATCTTATTATCCAGTGAGCAGACATTTGTCAGTAATCCTGAAGGTAATGCAAGCCTGTGGGAGTTTCTCTTCATTTAGCAACAACACTGCAGCCTGTCTTTCTAGTTCTTGTACATCTTTTTCTTTTGTAGCTGCTCCGGGGCATTCCGGAACCATCCCTTTGAAGGTTCAGTACTCTGATGGCATTCCTGTTTAAAATGCAGAGATCCAGGATTTCTACAAGTGAAGCAGGCCCAGAGTACTCTGCAGACAACAGAGATTCAAGCCAGCAGCTCGTTCTAGTAATCCGTTTAATTTCCAGTAATTTCCTTCTGGTATAAGTAGTTGTATCCACATAAAAACATCTGGAAAGTGTTTTTTTTAGTTTTTTTTGTGTGCAAAAGAAGCAGGAATAAGCATTTCTCCCACAACTGGGAATAATACCACCACTACATTACTTTTAGGGAATCTTGCACAGGTACCTCTGAGGGTATTCAATGATTTATATTGTCTCATTTCTTATAAGTGCATCATGGCACTAAAAATCTTGATGACATGTAGTACTATCCCCAGCCATATCATATACAGTCATGCTTAAAAACCTCAGCTTTGGCCAGCTAAGAACTTGCTGTATTCAACTGGACGTATAAGAGAATTTAAGTACCTTTATCTGCATTTTTTTTCAAAAAAATACAGTATTTAAATTGATTTTAACTGTGTTGCAGGAATATTAACTGAACTGGAAGTTAGTCAGTGTTTGCTGAATTTTGTTATTTGCTAGTAATTACAGGTGTGGGGGTAGCCACATTCTTTGATTTCCTGTCCTTGCCTATTTAAGTGGTACAGTGTGAAATATTTTCTGCTTAAAAACCTCAGCTTTGGCCGGCTAAGAACTTGCTGTATTCAACTGGACGTATAAGAGAATTTAAGTACCTTTATCTGCACTTTTTTTCAAAAAAATACAGTATTTAAATTGATTTTAGCTGTGTTGCAAGAATATTAACTGAACTGGAAGTTTTGACTCTGCTCTTCAGTGGCCTTGAAACTGCCCGCCCCTCTTGTAAATTTGTGTTTGGATACTCCTTCTGGGCCCATCTCATTTGCTCACTCAACTGAGTGCAGTGAGATCATATTCTGATTTCAGGCACTCCTACTGTGTACAAAGAGAGCATCTGGGAAACAAAAAAAAAATTTAAGCTTGTTTCCTGCCTTTCCTGTTAAGTGGTATAGACTATTTGTAGGCTTCTGAGCCCCCAAGCCCTTCTGTGTTGGAGGGAAGCCTTCTAGCTTAGTTTTTTTTCTTATAACTAGCCAGTTTTCTAGTTTCAGCACTCAAGTCTGTTTCTTTGATCTCAGCATTTGTTCAGAAAAAAAAAAAAAAAATTTCATCTGCTTTTACTGTACTTGTGTTTCTACCTACTTTATTTTACTTTTGCATCATCTTAAAAGTACTCAATTGTATTTATTACTGCTTGGTGTAACTCATTCTAAGCCTTTTGGTTTAAACACTTGGGCTTCGGACCAGTTGTTTTGCACTGAGAGGGTTTGTGGTCTGCACTGTAGTGGCAGAACAGGTAGCTTACATCCTTCTAGGTTGGGAACTGCTGATTGAGGGCTCAGTGTCTGTTATTCTAAAAGTGTATTAATTCTGGTTTAAGCACTTGGGCTTTCAGGCCAGTTATTTTACATTAAGAGGGTTCATGGTCTGCACTCTTGTGGGAGGAGAGGCTGGACTCTGCCCTTCTGAGCTGGGAATTTCTGGTTAAAGGCTTATAGTGCATGCATATCTGAATTGCTTCTTACTGAAGTTGGTGCGCCTTGTTTGCTGTGACATAGACTGGATTCGGGCCTGCTGGATCTAGCTTTGTTTGTGTAACTTGAGCACTAATCCAGGCATTCTCTAAAGTATTCAGTTGTATTTATTACTGCTTGGTAGTAACTTGATTAAAGTGTAGCTATCATTCTAAGTCTTTTGGATTAAGCACTTGGGCTTCAGACCAGTTGTTTTACATTAGGAAGGTTTGTGGCATGCACTGTGGTGGCAGGACAGGTAGCTTTCATCCTTCTAAGTTGGGAACTGCTGATTGAGAGCCCAGTGTCTGTTATTCTTAAAGTGTATTAGTTCTGGTTTAAGCACTTGGGCTTCAGGCCAGTTATTTTACATTAAGAAGGTTCATGGTCTGCACTCTTGTGGGAGAAGAGGCTGGACTCTGCCCTTCTGAGCTGGGAACTGTATCTTACTGAAATTGGTACACCTTGTTTGCTGTAGCATAGACTAGATCCAGGCCTGCTGAATCTAGCTTTGTTTATATGCTTGTTGTTTGTTTGCTTGTTATTTCCCTGGAACGCTAATTCCACCTAATACGCGGCTTCTCAGTGCTTCTGTGGATCACTAGTGATATCTGCATTGCTTACTGTACTTATTTCCTTGTTTCACTTGAAAGAAAGTTACTGTTTGTCGTTTTTGCATTTAAGTTACCTGTAAAACATTGCACTTAAGTTACCTGGCACTTGCTCACTAAAGCAATTATATAAGTCAGCACTAAAAATTAAAAGCACTACACCCTCACTCCCCATTGGCCCTTGTTTTCAATTATTAAGGAATTCCCAATATTATTCTAGCATGTCCAAAGGTCAGTTGTCAATCTCCTCTCCGGTCCAGCTGGTGAATCTGGGAATATTGAGGCAATGTTACAACTGCCTCATGTACACAGACAACCCTCTCCTCCTCCCAACAAATTCCAACACATGTGAGAGATGCAACCATATAGCCAAAATGGAGGCTAAGCTCTCTCAACTCAGTACTGGCATAACCAGTCAGGAGGAGAAGGAAACCACACTCACTACAATTCCAGTCTCACATAGACCTACCACGACAGCAAACCAAACACATAATCACACAAAAACATACTCGGAGGCTCTAAATAAAGATCTGCCTAAGCAGCAGAGACCTGCAAAGCAGACACCCAAGAAACCGCTACCCCAAAACAAAACACGTGCAACACATATCTCACAAAGCCAGTGTGCCGAACAGTCACAGACCTTAAGACTAAACAACACACCTGATACACTTGTAATAGGTGACTCTATCATCAGGCACACTGACGTCCTGCTCACCAGGCTGAACAAGGAGAGGGTCACGGTGAGCAGCCTGTTGGGCGCTAGGATCTGCCACATAACACAAGCACTCAGGTCACTCCAAGGCAAGTACAAATATGACTCAGTCATTGTCCATGCTGGTGTGAATGACCTGAGATGTACCTCCCTGGACTACATGAAAAGAGACATAAAGGAGCTCTCTGAGCATGTAGCCCAGGCCGGTATGACCCTGACCTTGAGCAGCATCTTACCCTCACCAAGAATGATGCCACAATATGAAGACAAGATGATCAATTTCAACAATTGGCTTAAGTACTGGTGTCATTCAAAGGGGATCCAATGCCTGTCAGCTTGGGATGATATGCTCAACAAGCCACGATGCTTCGCTAGGGACGGCTTGCACCTGTCACCCTGGGCTTTGGATATTGGCAAAGGCTCTTGCTACCCCCATAGTGCCTTTTTTAGTCAAGGCTCAAAAGACAAACCCACCTCCATAGGTATCACAAGGGATAAGAAACTAAGAGTAATGCTACTCAATGCCAGAAGTCTAAACCTCAAGATGCACGCACTCGAAACTCTCCTTAGCATGGAGAACATCGATATCTGTGCAGTAACAGAAACCTGGTTCAGGGCTCCCGAGAGCACACCAGCACTACCAGGTTATACCTCATACCATGCTTTTCGGCCCCAAAACTTGGACCGAACCACAAAAGGAGGGGGAGTATTGATATTCATCAAAGATACCCACACCTCCAGGTTGGTGGCAAAGCACGAAGCATCAGAGACTATTCATGTGCAAATAACAGTGGGTAAAACTGCCTTCCAGTTTATAGCCTGCTACAGACCACCCTCCCAAACCCGGGAACCCCACTCAGCCTTCCTGAAAACACTGGAAAATATGAAGGTCTCTCCAAACACCATTATATTGGGTGACTTCAACTACCCAAACATAGACTGGGAGCATTACTCTAGCTCCAACACCCTAGCCCAAAGGTTCCTTGAATTTATAAACTCAAATGCTATGGAACAACTTGTTACCACTCCCACAAGAGGGGAAAACATACTGGACCTGATCATCACCAACATGGGGACTCTATGCTCCAGACCACAAGTGTATCCCTCACTGGTAAGATCAGACCATAAACTAATCTCACTGGATATTCACATCCCGACCCCACACCCTGCCCAGAAAACCACAGTGAAAAACTTCTCTAAAGCAAATTTCACACTCCTCGAAACTGAGGTGGAATCCTTCAAAGCCCCCAGGCCTGTGGAAAATACGGCCCAGACCGCAGAATCCTTTATAAACACATTCTATGACCACCTTCAGGAATGCATGGATCATGCAATCCCAAATAAAACCAAGACCAAATCCTCCAAAGCAGACGTCCTGTCTGGTGGACCCCAGCCATAAACAAACTATACAATAGAAGGAGGAAGCTACTAAATGATAGAGCAAAATCCCAAAAAGGGAAGGCATCACTGATCAGTATTAGCAAAAAACTACGGGCACTCATAAAATTGTCTAAGGCCAGCTTCGAGAGAAAAATTGCACAGGACACTAAGGATAATCACAAGGCTTTCTTTAGTTATGTTAGGAACCTGGGTGGTAATTCCCAGATATGCTCAGAATTAGTCCAAAATGACAAAAAATACACTGAACCCACAGACATTGCTAAAATCCTAGCTGACAGGTTCAGCGCAAACTTCTCCCCCCCCCCCCACCAAAAGGGCAAATATCTATCCCAGCAGAGTGCTGCCCCCCTGACATCTCAGATGCTCAGGTAAGAGCCGCCCTCTCCAAAACAAAAAACACAGCATCAATGGGACCACACGGTGTCCCGGGCTGCATCCTACATGAACTCCAAGAAGAGCTAAACCCAAACATAAAACTACTGCTCAGTCTCAGCCTTACTACAGGATATGTGCCCAAAGAGTGGCGTACAGCAACAGTGGTCCCTCTCCATAAAGGTGGTGCCTCAATGGATCCTGGAAACTATCACCCCATAAGCCTGACTAGCTTGGTCTGCAAAGCTATGGAAAGAATCATCATGGACCTCATAAATAAAGATATTGGGGACCTACAGACACTGGATCCTACCCAGTTCGGCTTTGTTAAGGGCAGATCCTGCCTCTTAAACCTGGTTGATTTCTTTGAAACAGTCACCAAGGCCATTGACGAGGGGAAGGTGGTCCACACAGCCTACCTGGACCTCGCAAAAGCCTTCGATACAATACCCCACTCGGGCATTATAGATAAGCTCACCAGCTTAAATATAAACCCCTATGTCACTAGATGGATTGCAAACTGGCTCAAGGACAGAACCCACATGGTTAGAATTGCTGGAGCCATGTCAGACTCCAAACCAGTTACAAGTGGTGTCCCACAAGGCTCAGTCCTGGGACCTCTCTTGTTTGATATATATTTCTCGGAG
This sequence comes from Protopterus annectens, assembly GCF_019279795.1. Classification (NCBI taxonomy): domain Eukaryota; kingdom Metazoa; phylum Chordata; order Ceratodontiformes; family Protopteridae; genus Protopterus; species Protopterus annectens. The sequence goes on from NC_056739.1 coordinate 1,258,011,306, forward strand.
GTACAGGCCAACACGGAAGGACTGTGGCTGACCAAGTTCGCAGATGACTGCAAACTGGGCACCATAATCGACTCTCCAGCCGACACAAGCATCCTCCAAAAGGGCCTCATAGAAACAGACAACTGGTGCCAGAGCCATGGCCTCAAGCTAAATGCCAAAAAGTGTATAGTCATCCCCTTTGGCAAAAACAAAGTGCCCACAAATTACCACATAGGTGGTAATCCATTAAGTACAGAAGAAGTAATTAGGGACCTGGGGACCCAAGTTGATAGCAATCTCTCATTTGACAACCACGTGGCCAAAGTGGTTAGAAAAACATTTTATATAGCCCACCTAATCATGAAGGGATTCACATCTAGATCAGGGGAGGACATCGTGCCTCTTTACTCATCCCTCATCGGGCCCATAATTGAGTACAATGCCACTTTTGGGATGTACCTTACCAGACACCTGCAGCAACTGGAAAGACCCCAAAAGTACCTCACCAAGAGGATCAAAGGGCTCAAACAGATGCCATATGCTGCCCGGTTAAAGAAACTCCAGCTCTACTCACTGGCATACCGCCTGTTCAGAGGCGATCTGTGCCTGATGTATAAAGCCATGTCCAACCCGGAATTAATGGACATGCTGCACCTCAGAAAATCAAAATCCCATCGAGCTATGCGCTCGAGAGACTTGAACCTCAGCACTGAAATAAATAGGACATGCTGGAGGGACAGATTCATAACCCAGAGGCTCCCTTCACTCTGGAATAAAATCCCAGTCCAGGTTAGGCAGAGTCCCTCATTGACTCTCTTCAAGAGGAATCTTGATGAGTGGATGGGAAATCGTAGGTTTACCCCGGGTATCACTTCTGTGTCACTGTTAGACAGAGTCACAGTATACTAACCTCGAAAAAGGGCATAGCAAAATAAATTTAAAATGGGTGGCGAAAGCCAAACACATTCTGGCTAGGCTTATAAATGCCCTAGGGCAGATAGCCTAGTATGAACCTATGAACCTATTATCTATCTACCAATGTTATTCCATATAAAGAAAAAATATGTACTGTGATAATCAGCAGCTCAGATTAAATATAAACAAACCATCACATTTCGGAATCACTCTATGGGATTGACAAAGGCTACCAACTACCATGATTGATTTTTGATTTGTGAGCCTTGACAAGTAGATAAACTGCAATTCTCTGATACCTGTAGCAAGGAAAAACACCAGACCTGAAAATGGGGTCCTATTATGTACTCCTGAAACTTTGTTGAGAGAATTACAAAGTAAAATTAAAAGTCAAACATAAGAGTAATTAGAAGGGATGGACAGACAACCTTCTACATGTGGGTTTGAGGATGAAGTGCCTCAGAGAGCACCTATTATAAATTGTTTCAGTACTATTCATTCATTTGGTCTTCAAATTCCATGGGTTAGAACTATGGTATTTAGGATGGAGTACTATACCCCACTAAAAATTGTAAGTTTCATTTCATAGAAGGAACAATTTAAAAATAAAAAGCTTTGATTCCACCTTCTGCTTTTCTTATCCCAACATGTACATCCTGTAGATACACATTAACTTTGGCAATTCTCAGTCATCTATCACCAAGTCACCTCTTTGTGATCTTGCCTGATTTTCAGATTAGTGAAGTATAATATATGACCCAGGAAATTCACCATCTGTGTAAATGGGAAGCATGCTTTAATATTAAAAGAAACAATTCTTCCTCTCCATGCACTGTTTTAATCATGACATCACCTGCAATGGGCATATAGTAATGACCATTTAGTACTTAATTCCCCCCAAATCACATCTGTATTTGAGCACATTGGCTGGTGTTTAATGTAACTAATAAAGAAACTTTCCATGAGCCACAAACACATTTTTATGTTTATAATAAAAATATCTCGGCTTCCACTCTTTGGCTTTTCCATATGAAAACTATCTCTCAATCCCATCCCCCGATGTCTTGCGTCCTTATACTAAATACTCTGGAATACAGATAATCGTTTTTCTTTATTTCTTATAAATATTGCACTAAATATATCTGTCACCATCTCCTCTATACTCATTTAATATTCCCACCTTAGAAAACTCAGTGGGCACTTCCCTGAGTTTATCAGCTTTAATTGCGGAGTTGTCTTTTTTCCTTAATCCAAATGTGTTTTCCTATAGCATTAAATGGAAACAGATTTAAGAGCTTACAATATATTTGCTATAGAAGGATAATGTTCTGACTATGATCCAAACAGCCTGGGATTTTTGTAACATCTTGGGGAGGATGAAGACATGGGGATTTCTTGTGGTGATCCCTGCTGGGCACTGTGAATGTTGCTGGGTAGGAGGCATGGTCCAAAGTAGAAGTCAGGGTGGTTTAAATGGCTGAGATGTTGCTGAAGATGGGTGATATGTCCGAAATTCCCCTTTGCAAGCCCACCCCTTGGGTATAACCTCAGACATCTTAAAAGGGAGAGCGAGTAGGGTATGAAACAAAAAAACAAAGGATGTTGATAGCTGAGACCTTGAGGACACTGTCAATATCTACAACCAGCATAGCAGATTGTGGAGTAAGTCTTGGGGGGTTATAAGTAGCTGGTAAACCTGGCATGGACATGGGGCACTGGGTAGCAGAGAATGATGTAGCAGAGAATATATATATATATATATATATATATATATATACATATATTTCAACTGGGTTTCACAGTTTAATATTGCCAAATGTGTATTTTAGCAAAGGGACATTATTGAAAAATGTTCTGAAAGTTTAGTTCCATGCTTTAAAAGGATAAGTTTTTGTCAGAAACAGCATCTGAAGATTTTTGGCATGCAAAAGTAACATTATTTGTTCTGTGCAGGAAAGAAATTCTGAATATTCATATGTATTAGCACTTTAGTAAATAAAAATGGGTAATTGTACTCCATAGACTCCCCCATCTCAAGAATTATGTACTGCAAATCTGACATTATGTCAGTGTAGGGGAGGATGGAATAACATGTTTATCTGCCTCACAGTTTCAGTTTCCAGGATATGAATATGACTTTTGATTTATTGTCTGTTAGAAGTTTGCATGTGATTATTCTGTTCTCTGGGCACTCAGGTGTTCTCCTAGAGTAACAGTGAAATAAACATACTGACTAGATGTCTATGCAAAATGTCCATTACAGTTAGTCTTGTAGTATCTTACAGATGATTGTCAAACCAGAACCTCATCAGTTTTCACTGTACATTGTAACCTGCAGATATGAGACAACTGCTTCAGGAGTAATGCTGATGTGTGAGAGGCGGGTATGTTGCTAAGCTCTCAAATACAGATGCTTCAGGAGGTTTTCACACTGTAGCCATCTAGAAGTTTGCTTTCTCATAAAATAACATTGTGATTCTGTAAATGGTTGTGTAAAGAGGTGTGAGCTGCTGACTGATGTGGAAAACCATGTAGAAAATTGCTTGCCTAATTTCTGCTGTATCTGTTGACTTACTCAAACAGTTACTCTGTCTACACAATTACTTGTAAGACAAACATAGTCTGTAAATTGACTTAGAAGCTGTTCTGAAAACTGTACAGCATTCTTTGTAATTTAGTTTTATTATTAGTGTTATTATTATTGTTATTATTATTATTTTAGGTGTGGTCAGCTGTGGTGCTTTGTGGCAAATCATGTCAAACAATACTCTTTCTAAGAAAATATAGCCTCAAGAGTACTGTATTTATTATAAACAAAAAATCTACCTATTAAAGGTATGTTCCTACCTCATTATGTGCATGTACCTGTTACATCTGTTATGTAAGTACTAAAGTTGCTCATGTACTCCTTAATTTGGTGGCTGCCTCCCCCACTTGCTTACTTTACTATTATGACTCTAAAATCATGATTGCCTTGAGACAAAAACAAAGTAACTCCTGTAATGAGATCCCTATCCCTTCTCTTTAGATGCATTCAGTACTAACTATGCAAGTATATGAATTTGTAATATCATGGCTTGAGCATTCATTCCTGCATGCATACAGATACAGTTCACTAAACCACACCTCATATAAGTGAATGACGTACATATGGGGCAACAGACATAGAATGTATAAGACTATAAGATATTGCAAAAACGATGATTTATTAAATAGACACCATGAAATAAAATTAGATTTACAAATTATAAATTATTCAAAATCTCACTTCAGGAAATGTTTGAAAAAAAGAATTATGTGGACCTGATTTTTCACTGGAGAATCGCCTTGACTTTGCCAGAAAATGTTAAGTAGGAGATGCATGCAGGAAAGACAGAACGCTATAAGCATTTAAATGATAAATAACATGTCGACTTGCAGATACTGCCGAAAGTCATATCCAGTCATATCCACACAAAAGAATATGTTGTACTGAAAGAAAAAAATCAAAAGCTTTAAGAAATAAAACTGTTTCCCAAAGTGTTTAAAAATCATACTAGACCTGACCTGATACATCAATAAAATTAGGTGGATAACAAAACTGAAAACGCAAGAATACCATTCAAGAAAACATACATACAGTACTACACAAAGTGCTCCGATTACACTCCACAACTGGTAAAAAGATGCATCTCTCACTTGTTGCTCGTTTTCTAGTGTGATATTTTTATTGGTTTTGCTTTTCTTTATACTAATATGCTGCATTCAGTGCAGCTGTCTCTTAAGATAGTTAAAATCTATTTACTTAAGGAAGTAATGTTAATAAAAAGCTTTCTTGTTTTTACATCGCCTGCAAAGTTTTAAAGGTCTGCCTGTTTTTCTAATCAGATGAGCCAGTCAATTATAATTCATTGACTTTTTTTTGTTTGTTTCTTTCCTTTTTAGTGGGACCTCTTCCATGGTCCTCTATCAGTATGGGAATTTTCTATTTGTTAAAATTAGTGGCCCATTTATCTGTTTATATGGTTCCTTACATTTTATTTCCACTCATTCTAAAGGAATGCACATTATTCAGATTGATGTCTCCACCTTATTTTTTTCCGATTTAACTTTATTGCTTTCTTTCACAGTTTCATTGCAATCTTTTTCTCATTCTTCTACAACTATTCCCTGTTGTGAATACTCTAAGCGAGATTTACTTGTCTATTCTCACTATTTAGGATACTTTATGTTCTTGCTTCTTATCCTTTTAAAGTATATTTTCGAAAAATTAAAAGCATACATAATGGAGATTATTTGTAATTATTTTTAGTCCTTTCATTCCTTTTTAATTTTGGAACTTCTTCAAGAAACAAAAGTATATCACAAAGTCAACCTTTAAATATGTAAAAAAACAAATCACACGATATGCATTTATTTATTTTTTTTCACTGAAAAGTATGAAGAACTACTAATAAACCTACATTGTGAAGAATTTGCACAAGTAAAAGTGCCTTTTCTTCCATCTTATATACCGACATTCCTATGGTGGTCCAATAAACTTTTGATCAAATATCCTTTTTTACAAAGGCAGAGGTATTGCTTAATGAGATCTGTGAAAAAAAATCAACTTAAATTGCAACACCCGATTTTATCCATGCTGAAACAATTCATTTAAAAATAAGCATGTTTTAGAGAAAATTCCACTAGTTTTTTAATTTAAAACACACTGTTGATTCTGTTTTTGTGAAATGCATATAATTAGTAATAACTGGAAAATAGTGACAGGTATAAAAGGTCAGTAGTTTATCTGGCAGTTTGAACAGCTTGTGAAAGTTATTACATGTGGGAATTAGAACACTGTCATAAAAAATGTATCAACATCTGTTTGCCATAATACAGAAAATAAGCATCTCACAGAATATAGCATGTTCTATGGCAGTTTTAAAAAGCTCACATTCTTGGCTATTGAAAAAGTGAGTTTGGATACCTGAAGAGGTTCCAATTGAAAAAGTGAGTTTGGATACCTGAAGAGGTTCCAAACCCACAGCGAACAGGCCAGCAGATTCAACCAAGATGTAGCAGTGTAGATAATATAATGGACCAGTCACAGGATTCAAAAATGCCAAATTTATTCCACGAACAAACACACAGTATGTTCACACTTATGTGTGCCAAATTTGGACTTGTCTGTATTAGATTTTACTACAGAGTTTCTTTCCAATAACTCCTTCAAATTAGTGTCTCTCTTCCTCACAAATTGTGGAGCACTTGGAATGTAACATTTAATCTTGTCATTTAAAGTCAATATTGGGCAATGTTTCAAAATAATTTCTTCCACTTCATTAGATGTAGATGAAAAGGTGTGAATGAAATTGTTTTTAAAATCATCAATTTTTGGTCTTGTATTAACACTGTTCATTTTCCCTATCCCTAACAAGGGAAAAAATTTTGAATTTCTATTTTCAATGATTTCAGATGCCATACTATCAATAAGTTTCCTAGGGTACCCTAACTCTTCAAACAGTGCTCTAATAGTTTTAACCTCATCAAGAAAAACATCAGTCATACTAGTCATCCTAGAGGCCCTGATCATTTGGCCCTTGACAATACCCTTTTTTTGAAAAAAAGGGTGTCCACTATTAAAATGTAAATAGGAGTTTGAAAATGTAGTTTTTCTGAAAAGCTTAGATCGAAAACAGTGCTTAGTATAGTCTTTGTATAAAGCAACATCCAAATAATTCAGCTGATGTTCATTAATATTGTGTGTGAAAACCAAAAATTCAGTGGTGTTATTAATGTAACCCAAAAATTCATCCAACAATTCTCTTGAACCATTCCATAGTAAACATATGTCATCAAGGTATCTGGTGTAGTACATAATACCTGAAGAGGTGACTAAATAATGACTTTGTGGTATGTTTTTGTTTTCAGAAGAAGTTCCTGAATTAAAAAAGGAATAAAAATAGATAATACAAAGCATCCTAGAGTGTGTATTTTGTTATTTTGTAGTGCATTTTGAATATACAATACTTGGCTGTTGGGGTTTAGAACCAGGTAGCTATGAATATAAATGCTATTGGCAGAAGGAACCATGCATTAACACAGTGCAAAAAGAGGGCCAGTGATAAAGTAGGACATACAAGATCGAAGATTACACTACAGGCTGTACATGGAGAACACCCAGGTATCTACCTCTACACCAGTGTCTCCAAACCCACAGGAACACCTTATGGATGACAGCAGAAATTCTGAGTCAGCAGTGTCCACTGTGACACCTTTACAAATTTGTCGCAGCTACCTAAGGAAACATGCAAAGCATTGGCTGCCAAGCAGTAAATGTGCTGTAACATAAAGTCTCAGTCCACTGCCACAGAGTCAACTACAAATGGTCAGAGTCCTGCAGCATTTCAGTGAAGATTTCCAGCACTACATGGAAATGACAGAAAGTAGGGTTAATGCCATAATCACATTGATCTGTACTATGATTACACACCAAGCATATATGGCCACCTCCATTTGTACACTGGTGAGGACTTAGACTCTAATAGGAGACAGTTATGGAAGGGGAAGAGGAATAGCTACTATTTGCACACATGGGGGCATATCACGTTATACTGTAAGTGCTATGCAAAAAGGTAGTATTACTACTAGTCGGAATAAACACAGCAGAATTCATGCAGGACAAGCCAGCATTCATCATTACATAGCACAACATCACATTTGAGGTCCTGTTCCCACAGCACTGAGAGATCATTTTCTGTAGGCTCACCTGCATCAGGTAGGTCACAACATCACAACAAGTCACTGTCCAGTTCACATGACAGCTTTTTTTTCAAGATCTCATCTTCACCTGCCCTCCCTTTAGAAGATGCCATGAGTGACACATTTGACCTTGACCTGCTGTGATTCAAGCTATACAGTTCATGTAATTACAAATACCTTCTACACATGGATGTCAATGTGTACCTGTAAAGGCAACAAGTTATTAATATAAAAATATTAAGAAAAAATTGCAGAGTACATGAGTGCAGACTGTAATATATTACTAAGACAAGCATCTGCATGTGCTTCATTTCAATAATGATATCGTTTACAAGTAAAAAAAATATCTGGAAAGAAAGCTGTATGTCATAACATTCAAATTTCTCTGATTTATACCATTAAGAACCTACCATTATCACAACTTTTAATTAAAAAATGTTACAGCTGACAAATACCCATAACATTCAAATAAAAAAAAAACTGCCTGATTGTCCTACCATGTAAACGAGCACTATGGCCACTTCATCCTCAGCATGTGTGTTTTTTACAAGAAGGGAAACACTAACCTGAATTTTGTGGATCATAGTTCTGGACTAGAGACCACCTCGTTACCTGTTATATGTTAAGTATGCGTCTACTACATGGGGTCCCCTAATATTGTTGCTGGCTGGGCATCAGTAATCATAATAGGAGTTGAACTGGGAGCTGCAGTGACAGTATGGGTCACTTCACCAGCAGACCAGTGCATGGTCATATTATGCAGAATGCAACATGCATGTTGCTTGCAGTAGCTGGGGTGTACTGAAGGGCACCCCCCCAGACTCATCCAGCCATCTAAATCTACCCTTGAACATTCCAAATACTTGCTCAATGACAGTACATGTCTGATACAGGGCTACATTCAAATTATGTTTTGTATTCCCATTTGGATTTCTCACTGGTGTTATGAGCTATGGCTCCAGTGGATATTCAGTATTCCATGAAGGAAAAAAATAGTGAAATGAGGGAAGACCATAAGCTAATCACCCTTGATATCCACATCCCGCCCCCACTCCAAAGCCAACTTCATGCTTCTTAAGACAGAAGTGGTGAACTTCATGACACCCATGCAGATGGACAATACAGTTACAACTGCTGAATCCTACACAAATGCACTCTATAAGCACTTACACAAGTGCATGGATCATGCTATCCCAAACAGAACCAAGATGCTATCCTCCAAAAAAAGGAAGCCAATCTGGTGGTCCCCTGCCATAAACAAACTCTACAACAGAAGGAAGAAACTGTTGCAAAAGAGAGTAAAATCCCATGAGTGGAGGAGCTCCCTGGTCAGTCTCAGTAAGAAGCTGAGATCCCTTATAAGATCCTCCAAAGCTAGCTATGAAAACAAAATCACCACTGATTCAAGGGACAACCACAAAGCATTCTATAGCTATGTCAAGAATCACGATGGCAACACCCAGATCTGCCCTGAGTTACAGCACAACGGCATGACAATTACAGAACCAACTGATATTGCCAACATCCTGGCAGATAGGTTCAGTGCTAACTTTACCCCCCCTCACCCCCTCAAGGGCCCATATCTATACAGGAAGAATATAGAGTCCCTGTAATCACAACTACGCAGGTAAAAGCTGCACTCTCTAAAGCCAAAAACACAGCATCCATGGGATTGGACAACATCCCAGGCTGCATTTTACACGAACTTCAGAACGAACTGGCTCCCCACTTAACCACCATGTTCAATAATAGCCTTGCATCAGGCTTTGTGCCCACTGAATGGTGCACAGCAACAGTTATTCCACTCCACAAAGGGGGAGCCACCACTGATCCCGGGAACTATTGACCTATTAGCCTGACAAGACTGGTCTGCAAGGCCATGGAACGTATCATTATGGAACTCATAAACAAAGACATTGGTATCCTCCAAACTCTGGATCCCACCCAGTTCAGGTTTGTGAAAGGCAGATCATGCCTCCTGAACCTGATCGGCTTCTTTGAGGCAGTCAACAAAGCCGTAGATGAGGGTAAGGTGGTTCACACAGCTTATCTTGCCCTCACCAAGGATTTCGTCACCATCCCCCATTCTAGAATTATAGCTAAACTCACTAAACTAGGTATAAATCCCTACGTCACAAGATGGGTTGCCAACTGGCTCACTGACAGAACCCACACTCTAAAAGTTGAAGACTCCAAATCTGACCTCAAAGCAGTGACAAGTGGAGTACCACAGGGTTCCATCCTGGGACCTCTCCTGTTTGGTATCTACTTCTCTGACATACAGGCTAACACAGAAGGCCTCTGGCTAATGAAGTTCACAGATGACTGCAAAATAGGAGCCATAGTCAAGTCCCTAAATGATGTGGACATCCTACAGAAGGGCCTCGCTGCGACAGATGCCTGGTGTCAGAGCCATGGCCTCAAGCTCAATGTCAAAAAGTGCAGTGTCATCCCCTTTGGTAAAAACACCATACCCATGAACTACCACATAGGCAGCAATCTACTTAACACTGAATGTGTGATAAGAGACCTTGGGAACCAGGTGGACAGTAGTCTCTCCTTTGATAGTCACATCGCCACAGTAGTCAGGAAGTCCTTCTACATGGCACACCTCATTATAAAAGGGTTCTCATCCAGGAAAAAAGAGGTCATTCTTCCACTCTACTCAGCACTTATTAGACCCATTATAGAGTACAATGCCCCTTTTGGAATGTACCTCACAAGACATCTGCAGCAGCTGGAAAGGCCACAGAAGTACCTCACAAAGAGGATTACTGGCCTCAAACAAATGCCCTACACTGACCATCTCAAAAAACTCCAGCTTTACTCCATAGCATATCGCCTACTCCGAGATGATCTCTGCCTAATATATAAAGTTTTGTCAAACCCAGAGCTGTTGGACATGCTACACCTAAAGAAATCCCAATCCCTCCAAGCTACACGCTCTAGGGACCTAAACCTTGTCACCACAATAAACAGGATATGCTGGAGGGATAGATTCCTGCCCCAGAGACTTCCCATACTCTGAAACAGGCTACCCATCTATGTCAAGCAAAGTTCTTCATTAGCACTCTTCAAGAAAAATCTTGATGAGTGGATGGAAAATAGGAAATACACCCTGGGAATCACTTCTGTGACTCTGCTCGACAGTGGCACAGGAAAATAACTTTCTTGGGTGGTGTAAGCCAGGGAACCTTGTTGGCTAGGCGTACGTAGGCCCATGGGCTGATAGCCTAGTACCTACCTATGAACCTATGAACCTATGAAGACAAAAACAAAGAAAAAGTGGTTTAGAACTAAGTAATGCATTTTACAATGAATAAAAACTTAAATGATACAAAAATCCACTTACCAACAACATGACCATTGGGCATGCTGTCATGCAGGAAAAGGTGGTAGAGTGAGCTAGTGTGCCCAATATGGGAATCATGTGCAATGCCAGAGTGCTTTGGCAAAGATGATGGTGATGTACCCGCATGTATCACACACTACCTGGCAGTGGATGGAATGGTAGCCTTTCCTGTTTTGGTACTGCTTTTCCCATGGACCAGATGGGGCCCTAATTGTAACATGGGTGCAATCTATTGCACCAAGTACCTCAGGGAAATGTGCCACCCCATAAAAGGCAGGCATAGTCTGGTCTTGGTCCTGAAGTGACACCAGGAAATAGATGTAGTGATCCACATGTGCCAGGAGTATGTTTAGAAACTAACATAGTGTCCTTGAGGCAGAAGCTTGTGTGATACCTGTATCCCCAGTCTGCCTTTGGAAGGTCCCCATTGCAAGGACTAAAAGAACTATACATACCTTAGTATCTAAAGGGATAGGAAGTCAACACATCACCCCAGTTCCCTGTGGGGGCCATACATACACACTAAGACCCCTACAATATTTCTGTCCACTCTAAACCTACCAAGTATCTCCTGATTCTCAGAATTATAATGAGCAGTTCTCTGCCTATGCCACTGCTTTCTTGGCTGGTGAGTGCTGCTGGGTGCAAGTTCATAGGTTCATAGGTTCATAGGTTCATACTAGGCTATCTGCCCGAGGGCATTTACAAGCCTAGCCCATCGTTTTGTGGCTTACGCCACCCCTTTAGTATGGGGAACTATACCCATTATTTTGCTGTGCCTCTGTCGAGCAGTGACACTGAGGTAATCCCTGGGGTATATCTGCGATCTTCCATCCATTGGTCAAGATTTCTCTTGAACAAGGCCAGCGAGGTGCTCTGCCTCACATGTACCGGGATTCTGTTCCACAGCATAGGGAGTCTTTGGGTGATGAATCTATCCCTCCAGCACGTCCTATTAATAGCCGTGTCGAGGTTTAAGTCTCCCGCCCTTGTGGCTCTGATGGATCTAGATTTTTGAGGTGAAGCATATTCATCAAATCTGGGTTTGACATGGCCTTGTATGTTAGGCAAAGGTCACCTCTGAGCAAGCGTGGCGACTGAATAGAGCTGGAGTTCTTTCAGTCGGGCAGCATAGGATAGATTTTGAGACCCTTTATCCTTTCGGTGAGGAACTTTTGTGGCCTCTCCAGCTGCTGCAAGTGTCGGGTCAGATACATTCCAAATGGGGCATTGTACTCAATCATTGGTCTGATGAGTGATGAGTAAAGGGAGACTATAACCTCCCTTGATCTAGATGAGAATCCCTTCATGATAAGGTGGGCAATGTAGAAGGTCTTCCTAACTACTTTAGCTACATGGGTGTCGAATGACAGACTACTATCAACCTGGGTCCCCAGGTCCCTGATAACTTCTTCTGTGCTCAGTGGATTGCCTCCTATTTGGTAGCTAGGGTAACCTTGTTTTCCCGAAGGGTATGACTATGCATTTTTGGCATTTAACTTTAGGCCGTGGCTCTGGCACCAGTTATCCGTTTCTGTGAGACCCTTCTGAAGGATATCTGTGTCAGATGTGTTTTCTACTATGGCCCAGTTTGCAGTCATCTGCAAACTTTGTCAGCCATAACCCTCCTGTGTTTGCTTGTACTTCAGAAAAGTAGATGCCAAACAAGAGTGGGCCCAGGACTGAGCCCTGTGGGACACCACTTGTGACAGGCTTTGAGTCTGACATGGCGCCAGCAACTCTGACCCTGTGGGTTCTGTCACTCAGCCAGTTTGCAACCCATCTTGTGATGTATGGGTTAACATTTAAGCTGATGAGTTTTCAATGATACCCGAGTGGGGTATTGTATCGAAGGCCTTAGCCAGATCGAGGTAGGCTGTATGGACTGCCTTTCCCTCATCAATGGCTTTGGTGACTGTTTCAAAAAGTCAACCAAGTTTAAAAGGCATGATCTGCCTTTGACAAAGCCAAACTGGGTTGGATCCAAAGTCTGCAAATTCCCAATGTCTTTATTTATGAGGTCCATTATGATCCTCTCCATGGCTTTGCAGATAAGGCTTGTCAAGCTAATGGGCGGTAATTACCAGGGTCGGTGGAGGCACCGCCTTTGTGAAGTGGGACCACAGTTGCAGTGCGCCACTCCTGGGTACGTATCCAGAGGTAAGACTTTGATTAAACAGCTGTCCTAGCTGTGGGTTTAATTCCTCATTGAGTTCGTGGAGCACACAGCCGGGGACACCATCAGGTCCCATGGATGCTGTGTTTTTGCTTTGGAGAGAGCAGTTCTCACTTGGGCGCTGGAGATGTTTGGGGGCTGCAATCATTTGGTATAGATATCTCTCCTTTTGGGGAGGGGGTGAGAAGTTTGCACTGAACCTGTCAGCCAGTATGTTGGCAATGTCTGTAGGATCAGTAATCTTCACATCATTTTGAACTAGTTCTGAGCATATCTGGGAGTTTCCTCCTAGGTTTCTAACATAGCTAAAGAAGGCCTTATGATTGTCTTTTGAGTCTTTAGCTATTTTTCTCTCGAAATTTGCTTTGGATGATTTTATGAGAGCTCTTAGTTTTTACTTATAGTGATCAAGGGTGTCTTACCTTTTAAGGATTTTGCTCTATCTTGTAGTAGCTTCCTCCTTTTGTTGTAGAGTTTGTTTATGGCTGGGGTCCACCAGACTGGACGCTTGCCTTTGGTACAAAGAGTCTTTGTTTTGCTTGGGATTGCCTTATCCATGCAGTCCTGCAGGTGCTGGTAGAAGGCATTTGTAAGTGATTCAGCGGCTTGAGTACTGTTTTCCGCCAGCTCGGGGGCCTTAAAGGAGACCACACTAGTCTTTAGAAGTGTGAAGTCGGCTTTTGGGAAGTTCTTTACTGTGGTCTTTTTTATTTAAGGTGGGAGTGGGATGAGGACCTCCAGCGAGATTAGTTTGTGATCTGATCTCACCAGTGAGGGGTATACTTCCGGTGTTGAACATTGTGCTCCCATGTTCGTGATGATGAGATCAAGTATGTTATCTCCTCTTGTGGGAATGGTGACTAGTTGTTCCATGGCATTTGAGTTTATGAATTCCAGGAACTTTTGGGCTAGGGTGTTTGGGCTTGAGTAGTGTTCCCAGTCTATATTTGGGTAATTGAAGTCACCTAGTATGATGGTGTTTGGTGATACATTTATCCCTCTAGTGTTTTCAGGAAGGCCATGTGAGGTTCCTGAGTTTGTGAGGGTGGCCTGTAACATGCTACTATTTGCAGAGCAGTCTTGCCTACGGTTAATTGCACCTGGATGGTCTCCGATGCATCATGCGTTGCCACCAGTCTTGAGGTGTGGGTGTCCTTGATGAATATGGATACCCCCCCTCCTTTCTTGGTATTTTCCTGATTTTGGGGCCGGAACGCATGATATGAGGTAAAACCTGATAGCGCTGGGGTGCTCTCAGGAGCCTTGAACCAGGTTTCTGTCACAGCACAGACATTGATGTTCTCCATACTGAGAAGGGCCTCGAGTGCGTGCATTTTGAGATTTAGACTTCTGGCATTGAGCAGCATTACCCTTAGTTTATTTCCTTTTTTGTGTTCTAGGGTGGTAGGTTTAGAATTTGAGCCTTGCCTAAAAAAGGCACTATGGGGGTGGCAAGAGCCTTTGCCAATATCCGGAATCCCAGGGGTGACAGGTGCAAGCCGTCCCTTGCGAAGCAGCGTGGCTTGTCCAGCATGTCATCCCAGGCAAACAGATACTGGATCCCCTTTGAATGACACCAGTGTTTAAGCCAATTGTTAAAGCTGATCATCTTATCTCTGTATTGTGGCATCATTCTTGGTGAAGGTAGGATACTGCTCAAGGTCAGGGTCATACCTGCCTGGGCTACATAATCAGAGAGCTCCTCAATGTCTCTTTTCATGTAGTCCAAGGAGGTACGTCTCAGGTCGTTTACACCAGCGTGGACAATGACTGAGTCATATTTGTACCTGCTGTTGAGAGACCTGAGTGCTTGCGTTATGTGGCGGATTCTAGCGCCCGACAGACAGCTTACTGTGACCTTCTCCTTACTCAGTCTGGTGAGCGGGACATCAGTGTGTCTGACTATGGAGTCACCAATGACTAGTGATCAGCCAAGACAAGCATCTCAGACCAGGAAACAGTAGGCAAGCAGCAGAGGAGAGAACCATCACAGTTTGCAAAGGTGATGAAAAAGGTGAGATTCTGTCTTTTATGATGAATCTGTGTATGGAGCAGAAATGTGTCAATTTATGACTATGAATTGCAAACACTTGGAAAAAGGACTTATTAGCATATACCCTTTTACATCATTTCTCACTTACATCTCAATATTTATGCATTTGTATAAGTACATTCATGGCCACTGTACATTGGTGTAAAAGGCCTCTATGAATCACACCGATCACCTTCATGTGTTCACACAATGACTATGAATATCTCCTTAAATTTATTAAAAAATAAGCATAGTGCTAAAAATGAACATTTTGCTTCAGAAGTGTTTGATAAAGTGATCCAGAGACAGTGGTATTAAATGCTGAATAGTTTAAATAATATAGCTTTATGTAGAAGCACCATCTTGAGCTCACTAACAGTCTCTCTCTCTCTCTCTCTCTCTCTCTCTCTCTCGCAGTAGTGTTAAATGCATTTTGTTACTTTATTACAAAATTACCAAATGTTAGCTGTTTTACTCAGGAGACTCATATATACATTTGGTTGGTAAAGTGCATGCAGGGTAGTGTGCTACTTTGCTTAGAATATAACTATGATCACACAAAAGGGCAGTAAGAATCATGCATGTGTTTGCTGAGTTGGATGTGTTTTCTGTACTACCTTTAGGCATCTGTCCCTAGGTAGATCAGAAGATGGTAACCCTGCTGTAACTGAAATAGCAGGTGCCATATATACTGTGCTGCATGGTCTACATTTAACCATTTGTTTGTATGTTGGTGATGCCAGGTTCGAAAAAGATTTTGTCAGTTATGCTGGGCCCTGTTTGCAGGGAGACAGGTACAGCAGTTGTTGCTGGAGATATATATATATATATATATATATATATATATATATATATATATATATATACATGCATAATTATATTTATTTTTTACCAGGAGCATCATGCTATCATGGGGAAACCTGAGACTGCAAATATTAAACAAAATGAAGCATGATGCACTTCTGCAGGGTCTTAGACTACATGACACACACCTGATGGGAATGGGGGTGGTTCTGACCACAAGGTGAAGGGATCAGATCTGGCAGGGCCTGTAGCTGATGTCATTACTGTGGGTGAGTGCAGCAGGAGAATAACCCAAGTCAGGGAGAGGGTGACGGCTACAATTCACAGTACCAGAAACAAGATGCATTAAACAACCCAGTACAGGACAACCACAGCAGGATGTCCTCCTTCTTTTATGCATCCAGCAGTGGTTGATGAGCTCCTATTGTCCTTTACTTGGAACTAAGAGGTATTCTTGATACAGGCCTGATCATCAGTGTGAACTTGACCCATCCAAAGTATGTAACTGTGGGTGAGACAGCATATTAGTAATACCAACCACATACTGTCATTATCCATGTACTGAGTGCAGGCTAAGCAGTTTGGTAATATGCACATTTCTCATTGCAGGCAGCTCTGGGCTGAGATGGGAACCTAGTGTCCAACAAGGTGTGTGTGAGTAAAACATGTGTAATGCATGTCCATACTTTGTCTGCATGTCATGGGGTACTAGTCTCACATATGTCTTTGAGTTCACTATGACTTTGTCTATATTATGAACTAATAGCTGCCAGCAATTATAGACAACATGTGGGTGAAGCATGGAGGACTGATATCAGTGCAATAATTGATTGGATTATAATGCTAAGTAAATGCATCACAGTTAGAGAACCCAGTGACACTGCCTGTGTTATTTCTGGGTGTAGGGACACTCTGGCACCAGGTTGTACTTGCAGCCATAGTTTGAAAGGCCTCTCCATTTGCACAGGCTAAGCACACAGCATCCCCAGAGGGCAAGAGACCTCCAAGAGACCTGCTGATATATTTCCACTGTGTCTGCCATGGCAGTAACCTTGGATATGCGCCATGTCTCAGATGTGCACATATCTATCATAGGCCAGCAGCACAAAGTTATCCACTACCTTCATTCCTCCATATTATCCCATGAATACAGGAAATGATTCAAATGATTCTGTAGACATCCAGGTCAGTTATCCAGCTATGCTCTTCTGCTGTTCAGACTGTTTTATGGCATTTGAGAGGGGTGCCACCTAACACTATCAGAAATTCTAGCAGTTCTGAAGACCTAGATTATGGACACAGTGAAATATGGTGTGTAGTAAGGGCTATGGTGGCACACACCTCTTCTATTAGCAGCCCCATGAAAAGATTTTCAGTACCATTATGTTGACTATCTGTAGCAAAGTGGTCCAAGTAAAAGTTAGGGTCCAGGCATGCTGTGCACATAGACATGGTGTACATGGTTGAGGGGACTGCACAGTTCAAAAATATCAGTATCATGAAATGTTATAGATCCCAACACCTTTCACCTTACATGGTAGTTGCTATCAGACTCTAGTCCTAAGAGCCCTCATCAGCAAATTCCAGCACAATCCTACAGCACCCATTCCCTGTCACAGAAGATCTCAAGCCTTGTCATCCCTAGCCAGCATAGTGACCACAAATTATGGTTATATATTGGCACCTCATCCCTGTCTTAGGATACAATGATTCCTGGCATCACTAAAAACCCAGCTATCAAGTTGCCACCTCTCCTCCAGTGACATGTTTTCCCAAGCAGTTTTGCAGTCTATTGGTATATGTCCACATCTGTCAGATATGCATATAATGATGAAAGTGATCTACAACATACTCCAGACTGAGTTGAATTATCTCTTGTCTGGTGTAAAGTGTGACCAGATCATGAAGAGAACAGCCTGATATTCGTATTGCACACATCATGCTTATTCTGTGATATTTCTATGATTATCATGGCCTGATTTATATTGCATGCATCATGCTTATTCGGTGATATTTCTATGACTATCATAGCCTGATTCATATTGCACATATCATGCTTGTTCGATGATATCTGTATGATTATCATAGCCTAATTCATATTGCATGCATCATGCTTATTCAGTGATATCTGTATGATTATCATAGCCTGATTCATATTGCATGCATCATGCTTGTTCGATGATATCTCTATGACTATCATAGCCTGATTCATATTGCATGCATCATGCTTATTCGGTGATATCTGTATGATTATCATAGCCTAATTCATATTGCATGCATCATGCTTATTCGGAGATATCTGTATGATTATCATAGCCTGATTCATATTGCATGAATCATGCTTATTCGGTGATATCTCTGCAATTATCATGGCCTGATTCATATTGCATGCATCATGCTTATTCGGTGATATCTCTGTGATTATCATGGCCTGTAGTTACCAACCAGATGTTGACAATTTGTCAGCACTGCTATGCGTTTTACCTCCCTCAACATAGCTAAGGACTCTGCTCTATGTCTCTTCTCCTTTGCAATGCATCTCTTATCCTGCATTTGCTGCTCTGTCTTGTACCAGATGTACAGCAATTGTATTGTGTGACATCTTCTCCTTTTTCTGTATAAAGATGTTATGCAGCATGGCACGTAACACAATAAGTTTACTAACTGTCTTCATGGTGTATTACAATGCCCATTCAGATGAACTGATGCTGTGGAAATGTCTCTTCAGGAGACTGAGTACACTTTTTCTAACATTGTGTTTTTCCATGTGGATGGTGTTGTATGCCATTTCTCCAGTAGAGTCAGGGTGGTTGATAGGCATCATGAGCTGTACTCTTAGGGTGTAGCCAGCATCATCTCCAACATACAGCAGGTATTTTTGGTATGGATAGGATTAGTGACTACATGCACTTACCCACCCAATATCTTTGGGAAAATCACCACACTGAAAGTGTTTATACATGTTGAATATTTGCAAAATATGAGAATAATGTGAACTGCTAGGGTACTACTGAGACACAGTTTGTATAATGTCCTGTGCATTGCATATTGCCTGAGAATTCAGGGTATGATATTCCTAACAGTTCACAGATGTCCATGACCATGGGCCAGGTAGGGGTCATATTGCTACTTTTGTGTAATCTACTGTGCCCAGTACCTTAGACATAGTGAGCAATGTTATAGTAGGCATGTAGAGTGCTGGTGAGCTAATCTGCAGTCTTGGGGAATCACATATGCTCATAAATATGGAGAAGTATAACATTGCAGAACTTATTATGTGCTTAGGAGTTTGATGAGTAAGATATACCTAATGTGTACTCAGTTGGTCACTGAAAGGTTCCAGTAGCTGGGATGGTAACAGCTATACATACCTTAGTCTTCTTGGTGATAGGTATACCATGCAAAACTATAGCTTCAGCATGGTGGTGATACCTTTTGAATAGGAACCTAAGGCTATCACTGTCCACACAATGAAGTGGTCCTCCACCTATGGTTCTGTAAAGCTATGGAAAGTAAGGCACTGCCCAAATCTTCTCGAGTCATGTTAACAAATGGAACATTATACAACTCTAGTATAAGTGGCAGTTAAATAATGCTGATGACCAATTGCTGCAATTCCAAGCATTGTAATGGTTAACAGCTCCACATGTCCAAGGTGTTATAAAGGTCTGTACTGCTGAAAAGCAATCTCCTTATTATAATCTGTGAATTTACACCACCATGTCATATGACTGCATTTGCACAGCATTATTGGCTCACTTGGATGTAAAGCTGCATTAAAGTCTGTTTATCTAGCGATTGGCATATGCTTTATATGTCACCAATAAAGCTGTAACACTTACATGCAACATGTCTCTCTCAACCACCAGCACCCAACTCTTTGCTATTAAACATGCAAACAGGCCTAGAATTCTTCTTCTTCGTTCGGCTTTTCCCGGTAAGGGGTCGCCACAGCAGATCACCTGTCCTCTCATGATTGGCTGTGGAGTTTTATGGTGTTGAGTTGCCAGCCCGGCGTCCAACCTTCCACAGAAGACACACACACACACACACACACACACACACACACACACACACACACACACACACACACACACACACACACACACACACACACATATATATATATATATATATATATATATATATATATATGTGGATCTAGGACACTCTACCAAATGCCCATTTCACCAAAAGTGAAACAGGCGAGCACACTTTCATGAAAGTGCTTTTTCACTGAAAAAGCACTTTTATGACAGGGTGCTAAAAACAAGAAAATTAACAAAATAAAAAAAAAAAACATAGAAATCATGTTTAAGCAGGAGGGCAAGCCCCGCTGCAACCCCCTTCTTTATATTCTCACTCCGAGATCACACTACAGTGGGGAAAAGGGAATATTCCCTTATCCCCAGTGTGCTACGATCTCAGCAACAACTATTTCCCCACTTTTTTTTTAAATTTTTTAGCACACTGTCACGAAAGTGCTTTTTTGGTGAAAATGCAGAATGCAGTCTTGTGTATTGACTAGCGTATCTATGGTATTACATTGGGATAAAACGGCTTTGCTTGAAATGACCTAGGGTAGACAGCCTAGTAAACTCCTATGATCCTGTGATTACACAAACCAGACTCCCTCATATTCCATATGTATCCACTTTTTCACTATTTCTTTAGGTTTGAATTACTGTTTTCAGTTATTTTCAATGGGTTGAGGTAACTGTGCCAGTTCTTTATTGAACAGTGACATGAGGCAGATTCCATAAGATTTTAAAATAATCTTTAAAAAAGTTGATGCATTTCATTTTACTTGTATGTAATGTTGCTTTAGCATTGTATTCATTCCATTTTTATAGCTACTCATTAATGGTGAACTTTTGGATTTGGAGTTCTGCTGAATTTTATACACACTGATACTCATTTTGGCATTATCATGTTCTAACTTGAAAAAAGGTGATTATTTTTCAAGAGCAGAAATGTGGAGCTATTTCTTTCCAAAACTAGAAGAACCATATGTCAGGGATATCAAAATTACCCCTTTGTGAGCAACAAAACACTGCAAAGTCTGTTGCTAGACTTTGCTACTGTAACATGAAAAGCTAGTTAGATATCTATAAAACCTATTGGGCAAACATACATGTTCAGTGTTTATCTCCCACAAATTGTGTTAGTCAGAGTTCTTCATAAACAAAGTACATATGGAAATGGCTGACTGGGTTTTCTATAGAAATGGGAAAAAAATGTATATTCCAGCTCCCTATTTATTACATATTTTATATCACAGGATGCCACGGAGGTTGAAGAGAAGATGAAATTCAAGATTTCCACCATGGAAGCTGGATTGGAAGAAAAGTGAATATGATTTCTTTAAAAGCAAACTTGATATGGCTGTTGAGAAATGTGATGATAAAGCGAATTAACTTGAAATCCAAAAGTATTATATGGGTGAATACATAGTATAATGATTGCAGCTACTGACTCAGCTATATACATACTACAAAATCTGACTAAATCAGGACTAAATGCACAAGATTCTCATAGGACTTGCCCATGAATAATAAGCAAACAGCATTGTTATATCTCTGAAACTCAAGCCTCCTCTGAGAAATCCATATCACAGGAATGAGACAGACAGCTCTTCTGTTTGATTTAAATCTCACCAGGCAATGTTTAATACATGAAAACTGTACCAAAATAAAAATGATTAATTGCAACAGTAATATTGCACAGAATACTTAATCTTATGTTTAGATCGATAAAGTACAATCTGTTTTAAATGATGGCTTGACATTTTGCCCTAGTGGAATGACACACATATCCAATGTAGTTTACAATGTGCATCTCTTTGCGCAAACATGTTTGTGAAATTCATTTATTTAAAAAGGTTTCCATGTGTATGCCAGTGAGTAATGTACATGTTGACTCATTTCTCAAATTATGCGGTAAAGAACTTAAAGCCTTAGACTGCATCAAACTTAAATGTCATGCTAATTTGTTAGTATATAACAGAGAAGCCCTATATGATTTTATGTGCAATAACAAGAAATGTGCTGTACAAGGTGACAAAGGAAGTGTTACTGTGGTGGTGCTGGATAGGAACAGATATATACAGACTATGTAAGAGTTGTTGCCAGATTTTAATTCTTACAAAACCTTTAACTGTAAACATGTACCTAACTTTATGCAATGTATAGCTGCAGTGTTATATAAGTTGACTATGAATGGGCAGAAAAAAAATCCTAAAAATAATCATTTTTTTAAATTTGGTTACCCTTCATGACTGACACTCTTTGGTGTCCTTAAAATTCATAAAGATGTTAGATGACTTATGACACCCACTGATAATGGTCATAAATGCCTTATGGAACCAATGTTTGTGTTGTTAAATAAAGTTAAAACCCATGTTTATGTATCTGCAGGCAGCATATATAACATTTCTAATTTTATTGATATCAAATACATAATATTCTAGTCATTTTAAACATTACATCCTTTATTCTAATACTGATGATACTAGTTTGATAGTTTTAGAAAATTGTCTATATAAGTTTACAACTTGGTCCTATGATAGGTTTCACGTTGCTATTTGCATGACTGACATAAATCTAAGACATGATGAGGAGGCAAGATGGCGGCAATCTGAGGAACACCTTAACAGTGTGTCTCCGCAAAAAGAAAAAGAAAAAAATTGATGTAAGCCATGAAATGAAGGTCCAAAAACTTTGTTTCAATAAGTAAAATACCCACAACCAGTACGACACCTTCAATGGAGAGTTAAACTGAGTGTCCTGGAAAATATGAAACAAATTTCTTTTGAGACACACCACACAAGTACAAACATGAGATAACAATCAGATGCAGTGGTTTAAGTTAGAATGGAAAATAAAATGGCAGACCGAGCTAACCAAAGCGATGAACGAAATCCATAAAAATAAAATAAAAAAGAACTAAAAAGCTTTTTAATGATAAATATTACAACTACGACCAAGTGACATCTCTCCTGAAGAGCTAAGATGAGTATCCTATAAAAGGAGAAACAAACTTTTTATCTAAGAATACTTCAAAAGAACGAACATGAGACAATGGCCTGATACAGCAGGAATGGAAAATAAAAGGGCAGACTAACCTAACCAAAGTGGCGAATAAAAAATAAAATAAAAAAAAGCAGATATAAAGATCTTTCTATTGATAAATAATACACCTACGAACAAGTGACACCTCTTGTGAAGAGCTAATTCGAGTATCCTGTAAAGGGCAAAACTACCTTTCTTTCTAAAAAATACTGTGCAAGAACAAACCCGAGATAATTGCCTGATACAGCAGATTAAAAAGGATAAGAAATTCAGAAAGATATACCAAATGAGCCAAAATGATGAACGAAGCTGAAATAATGGAAGCACAAAAGATTAAAACCAAATACTCACAAGTGGTTACACCTGAAAAAGAAACCATAACCAAAAGGCAGAGAACCACAAAACTACAAGAGAACCTAAAACTCTCAACAAAATCAAAAGTGGAGCAAACAACTAACCGAGATGACCTAAAATCTGCACTACTACCTCTACAAATAGCCATTCAAAACTTCTTGGACCAACTTTCAGAGTTTAGACACACATTAAATCAAATGGCTTCATGACTAGACATCACAGAGGCTAAAGTATCTGAAAGTGAGTTAAAAATAAACCATATCCAAAAAGACAATGAAACAAATGCTAAAAAGATTTATGAGATGCAACAAAAAATCACTGACTTGGAGGCAAGAAGCAGAAGGAACAATATATTAATGTGAGGCATCCCAGAGAAATACAAACAAGTGCAATTATTAGAAATAATAAATCAAATTGTAGGTTGCCCTTTAGAAAACAATTCAGAAGTTGGTGAGATGGTGATCTAAAGAGCACACTGAGCTCTAAGCAAAACAAAAAGCTTAGATAAACCCATACACATGTATGCAAAGTTCCTCAATCACTAAGATGTTTACAATATTCTCATGGCAGCAAATATATATATATATATATATATATATATATATATATATATATATATATCATATGGAATGGAAGCAAAATAATGTTTGCATAGGACATACACTTCCAAATAAAGCAGCAAAGACAACTGTTTCTGTTCTGTGCTTATCTAATAGCCAAAAAAAAACAAATTCCAGATGAAGTATCTGATCACATTAGTCTTCCCATATAACAATGTTAAACATGTGAATGAAATGGAGAATGCTTTCATTTTGGTAAATCATTGAGTGGCTTTCTTGTGTAAAGGCACATGGACTTTGAAAAAATATAAATTGCTCAATTTAGTAATTTCACTTAAATGGTTAAAATAAATATGGTAAAATCTTGAATGGTAAAGGATAAAGAATGCATGGCTGTATGAAGTTTTAGGCTCTGATTCATTAAAGGAGCTGAAATGTAGCATATCTGTCACATAATAAAACTAATTGCAAGGTAAGAGCTACAAATTCTAACTTTTCTTTTTGCTTACAATTGGTTAATTTTTTTTATGCTCTTACCTAGTGTACAAGCAGCCCTAGCAAGGTATAAAACTCAGTCATGTGGAAAATAAAGTGAAAGAACTAAAACATTAATGGTCCTTTGTATATATGACATAGTGTGATAAGGCATGTTTGTATAAACTTCAGGCACCTTTTAAATGTGTTGATGAATATTTGAATGTTATCTTCTTCTTTCGGCTTTTCCTGGTTAGGGGTCGCCGCAGTGGATCACATGTCCACTCATGATTGGCAGTGGAGTTTTGCAGTGTCGAGTTGCCAGCCCAGCGCCCAACCTTCCACAGAAGGCACACACATGCACGCACTCATGCCTAGGGTCAATTTAGAGTATCCAATTCACCTACAGCATGTCTTTGGGATGTGTGAGGAAACCGGAACACCCGGAGGAAACCCATGTGACCACAGGGAGGCCATGCAGACTCCACACAGAAGGCACCCCAGCGAGGATTGAACTGGAGAACCTCTTGCTGTGTGGTGGCAATGCTAACCGCTGCACCACCGTGGCCACCCTGAATATTTGAATGTCATACACCAGTTAAAATGTTATTATCACTTTAGAGCTGAGTCAAACTGTTAAGCTTTAAATCTCTACCTCAAATTGCTCTTGCAGTAATCTTTGGAAAATTATGGGAATGGTGAAAATTCTGGTAATTGTGAAGCAAGTTATACAAATTTCACTACAAGGGGCCTAATTATAGTATAAGTAAAACTCCATAACCCTTGTAACCTCTGGTACTCCAGGCACTATTGACTTTCCAGTGATGTTGGCAGTATAATCATATGACTAACAAGTGAACTATATTTAGTATTTAGAGCTGCCAGGGTGTATCCCTGCTCCACAACTGAATAACCTGATGATTATAATTACTTTGGGTACTCAAAACTTTAAAAACAATGAAGACATGATATGAGTGCACTTTCAAAGGAATAAGCATGTTACAAACTCATTCTTATTAAGACTATGTAATGCTGTATACACATTGCAGGGTTCCTTATGCTGGTTATTGGCAGTAAATTCTAAGCTAATGCAGATTTTTTTTTGTGCAAGAATTTAAAGATTTTTAAATGTTTAGAAAAACTTTCTTTGCTACTTGTTAAACCTTTAGGGCATCACAGTTGTCTCAATAGGGCATATTGTTCTCTCTTCCTGCACTAGGAAATGCATCTTTCAATGTTGTTCAAATAGTGTTAAAGATCTACAAATACCTTTATTTTATAATGAAATGCTTTTTGATGCAATACTACTATTTTGTTACAGCTAATCCCAGGGTGCTTTGGCCAGTCTTCCCTGCTATTGAGAGTACTCAAATGGTCAGTTAATCATGTGTTTTGAAACACTGAAGTACTGAGTTTTAGAAAATAGTTTTCTGGCCTAAACTTTGTTTTTTTTCAAACCAGTGACCAAGAGTTTGCACATTATATGTATTACTACCTGAAATGAAAATAAATAGGAAGATGTCATTGTCATACCTCTCGATTATACCGAATTTCTCAGTATTTCTCAGTTTGGAGAGCTAAATAGTGGGGTGCCATTAATTTAAGAGTGGCCCCTTTAATTCCTGATTATTTTCATTTTTTTTTTTTTACAAGTAGTTGTGGCTGATGTTATCATGCATTAGCTTCCTGAGGCACTGAGACGGACTGCCAGCCAATAGGAGACACTGGGACTATGTTTACAATACATTAGCACGCTGCTGCACTAATGTTTGGATCTGCCAATCTGGTCATTTGAAAACTGGATTATTCACTGGAATATAGCAGGGCAGCAGTGTGCACAGCAGGCCAAGCAGTAGTAAGCAAGCAGACAGGGTCAAGTGCACAGTTGCATTGCCTTGTTTTCAAAAGGTGAGTGATGCAGTTTCTGGACAGTTTTTGTCAGCGGCTCAAAGGAAGATTTTCATTGTGGAGCCATCCATCCAACTCCACGACCATGTGGGTGAATACGGGTTTTAGATGTATAAGGTAGGGGGTTATTTCACTTTTTATCTCCGGTAAAAGAATTACAAAGTCTGTGGGAGATAGAACCCTACTAGTCCCATTATGTCAATATGGGCTTTGTGGTTTAGTTTTTTTAGTAATATTAGTTAAAAATAAATAAATAAAATAAAGTGTATGTAGTATTTTATAAGGCCAAATCACAGGGGTATGATGCTTTGTTGACTTGGGACACATTTTATGGAGTGCTTGTTTCAGGCTGCACTGCAGTTGCCTTCATTCATGGTGAAGTCTTGGGCAGTTTGATGCCTTACTGTCAGGGATGGCAGTGTCTGTATAAGACTATTTGTATTGTAAAACTTTGTGGTGCTGATCTTACCTCTCAGCTGTTCCACCTTCCCAGAAAGTTAAGGTTTTGCCTCATAGTTTCATCTGCTCCTCTGGAATTTGTGGTTTCTGGCTTAGTACCGATGATTCATTTGACAGCACTAAATAATAACACACATTGGAGTTTCAGTTTTTTTATCTTTCAGAAAATGTATGTTACCACGAAACGTCTTATTCTGGTGGCTTTCTAAGTTTATAGGAAAAAATAATTAAAAGCTGTGTCCCTAAATTTAGTCAGTTGTTACTCCCTTTAGGTAGGCTTTGACCACTTGTCTTGCACGAAGAGTTTGAAAGGTATGATGGGATTATGAGCTATACCCCTATATTTGGCCATTGTTTATTTAGGCACAAATAGGATTGCAAGGACTGAATTGGGGTTTGGTCTCTACTGAGAAACAGAGACAGTCTGTAGGCTGAGAGATTGAATAAGTACTCATTGTCAGCAGCTTGAATTGTTTTTATACTGTGTGGTGAAGTGTCAGCATTCTGGAATCCTAATCACAGCCGTTCGTTGCCCTCATGTACCCATTCCTCACTGCTGGTTAAGTATTTGCTTGGCTTGCGAGAGTGCAAAAAGAGCATGCTCAAAGTCTAATTATTGTGGTTGTTGTACTGGCACTGATTGAAAGCTGCGGTGGGGTGAGGTACTGTTCACTTTTGATCACATCCGTTAGAAATGGATATCGACAGCCACTATGGTCAACTGTTGCAGTCCCTGGGATGTTCTAGTAAACAGTGCAGTTTCTTTTAAAAGACCTGGTGGAGGACTGGACATGAATCATAGTTTTGTAGGCAACATCTGGAGGAACCAACAGGCCGGGTAGATATTGATGAGTTATGCTCAAATGCGAGCCATCCTCTTTAGTTTTATATTGCTATAGTTTTAGATTACAGGGCAGGCAGAGCAGTATGCAGGCACAATGCACCATTTTTCTACCCGTGATGGGGGAGCAGCGAGTTTGTGTCTTGCTGTTTTTTGGGCTCAGCTGGCTGCTGCTCTTGTATATTTAGAGATATAAAGCTGTCTTGGATTGTCTTTTCAGGAGATTCTTCTTTTCTCTGATTAAAACAGATCTAATGCTGTAACTGCTTGGCATTTGTTTTTGGATTTGCTTTTTTGGGACCTGTAATTAGCCATTAAACTAAGCTTCTCATCCACCATTCTTTTGCAACAAATGATGTTCATAAAGTTACACAACACAACTGCTAAGAAAAGAGTGGTTTTGTTACTTTTTTATTTAAGTATATTAAAGGAGATGCATGCAATATATTGTATACATTTTGTATGTTGTCTATTGTATAATGTATATTGTCTAATGTATAGTGTAAATGCATAGTAAACCAACTCAAAATTACACTAGGAAGTCGTAAGCCAAAAATATTATAACAGCTTAGTGGTTTTGTATTCAATGAATTAATTTGTGTATAGTGGTCCAGAATTTGAAAATATTTGGATGTGACTATCTTTTAGGATTTTGTTGACAGAATTTGTCGATCTGATGTTGCAAGAATTTTGTGTGTGTGTGTGTGTGTGTGTGTGTGTGTGTGTGTGTGTGTGTGTGTGTGTGTGTGTGTGTAGGCATACCTCTCATTTTGGCTGTACTTCAATTTGCGTTTGAATATTGGCATCTCACAATTCCACTGGAGTGAGTGGGGTTACCTAATTATGTATGCAGATTTTATTTTAATCAGTGTCCTGATTTTTGGCCAGTTGTACTTACTTTTCAAGGGCTTTTGTACAGATTTTAAATGTTTCTAAGTTCAGAGGTATGGTCATTGCATATATCTGATCCATGAAGTACTAAATCTTATGAAAGAGTGCAAGTCAAGAAATAACCTTCAGTGAACTCTTAAATCAATGTATATGGCAGAATCACACAATTACAAAAATGAGATTAACCTTTTAAATAAGGTCAGTCATAATTAAATACAACATTAAATAAAAGATGTAGAATATGGGTGATACTTTCAAACTAAGGAGCCACAAGACAGGAAAGGTGATCAGATAGGAGATGCTAATCTTAGTGCACCTAAATATAATTGTTTTGTAGTATAAAGGTTTTGAAAAGAAATATTATTTAGAGGTATGACTCTAACTTGCAGAAGAAGAAACTTACCTCTTGGTCGTAAACTGTTATTTTTTTCCCGACTAAGTAGTTTTGTGGGTAGGCATGGGATAGAGCTAAAAGAGTTAAGTGCTACATGAATAGAGACATATTTGCCTACACTAAAAAAAGTTATTTGTGTGACTATAAGGAGAAAATATCTAAACAAATTACTATTAAGAAGGAAATAATCAGAAAAATGAGATGCAGATCATTGAGTCATGGAATGTGAAAGGGATACAAGATAACAAGAAAAGGAAACTATATATTTAGCATTTAAATCAGAATCAAATGTTATATTCATACAAGATACTCGTATGTTAAAGGACTATTGGAGGCATGAGAAGGAGAAAAAAATAGATAAAAACAATAATAGCATCAGGTAGTGAAACAAATAGTAAGGGGTGGCTATTTTAATTAAAAATTCATTTAAAGAGATTATTATACATCAGGACTCAGATATAAATGGAAGATGTTGCTATTTTTCAATTAAAAGTTCTAGTTTACAGAAACCACTTTTTTTCTTGAGTCTGTATAGTCCGTGTGCAAAAG
Organism: Protopterus annectens; assembly: GCF_019279795.1. Classification (NCBI taxonomy): domain Eukaryota; kingdom Metazoa; phylum Chordata; order Ceratodontiformes; family Protopteridae; genus Protopterus; species Protopterus annectens. The sequence continues at coordinate 1,258,040,787 of NC_056739.1, forward strand.
ATCAAGACTTTATCATGGGAATCTATAACATTCTAATTAGCTTTCCAAACTATTACTGTATTATAGGAGGTGACTGGAATGCTATAACTGATCCTGTACCAGATAGAACAAGTAGAAGCAATTCTTATAACACTTAGGGCTCTTTAGCAATACCTAATAACAGACTTTAACTTATTTGATCCTTTTTGCTACAGAACAAAAATCTGTCAGCAACAAAAATTATATACTATTCTCAGTGCTATAAATCATGGTCCAGGCTTGACTTCTTTCTGATAGCTGAGGTTTTCTTCAGGGTGCAAATAAACTACTGTACAGAACCTAGTTTTTTTCTCAGACCACTGGAAGATTGCAATTAATATAAGTTGGCCTAGTGATCTTAATCTAGGGGTACAAACTGGTCCCTAAACCTGAACTTGCTTTAGAAGAAAAGATATAATACAGGAAATTAATAATATATTAGAGGAACTTGAGCATGACCTAACACTGACTGATATTCCATACAATATACAATGGGCAGCAAGCAAAGCTAAAATCAGGGGAATTTTAATGAAGAAAGCATCAAACTTTAAAAAATAATCAAAGATAAAAGAGACCAGAATTAAAGATAAAAATAAAAAAAATAGAAGAATCAATGCAAAAAAACTGAACTCATTACTAGAAGAACAAATGAATAACTTACAAAAAGACTTATATATCATGTATGCAGAACATTTCTCCTTCCCAGAAATGAAAACCATAGCAATGTATTCAGATTGGGCACAAACTCCATCAAAATTATTGGTGAGGTTAATTAATGTAAACAACAAGGCCCCTATGATAACCGAAATTAAATTCCAAGGGAATACATATAATACTAATCAAGAAATTATTAAAACTTTCAAAGATTTATATACAAACTTATATGGCCCACAAAATTAAAAACTACTGATTTAGAGCAGGATCTCTTCTTAAGGAATCTAACCTTCCCAAGATTAGACAAGCTCAAAAGAACTCACTTAAAGCTCCCTTCATACAACAAGAAATACTTTAAGTAATAAATAGTCTGAAAACAAGTAAAGCTCCAGGACCAGATGGCTATACAGCAGAGTTCTATAAATACTTTTTGCAAAAGATGTCAACGCTCTTATTAAAAATCTATAATTACATAAGAAATATGACATTACAGATTTACATTTAAATAACTCAAAGACAATTTTTATACCTAAAGGCAAGCCTGATCTTAAAAACCCTGGAAATTATAGACCAATTTCTACCATAAATCTAGACATCAAAATTTTAGCTACAATACTTGCAAACCGATTAAAAAAGTATTACCTAACACAATATCACCTGGACAATCAAGATGTATGAATGGCAGACAGACATGTTACAACACATTAACTTAAGATACAATGACCGTACCATCCAAACAATATAAAAAAGCATATCTATGCCCTCACTTTAGATGCTTGTAAAGCTTTTGACAGAGTAAACCTAAACTTTTTACTCTCTGTATTACCACACTTTAATATACCACAAGAATTTACAAATATAATAAAACTTTTATATGAAAGTACTCACACAATTCCACACATAAACAAGACAAATTCAAATTCAATAAAAAATTTAAATGGGACCAGACAAGCATGTCTGTTATGTCTCTATCTTTTTAACTTAAATGTAGAACCTCTATTTTTACTTATAACTCAAAAAACGTATCATCATATCCCAGAATTTTTTAAGAACAAAATTGTACTAACAGCCTTTGCTGGTTATTTAAATCTATACTTCTCAGTCCCTAACACAGGCTTAGGCAAAATTCTTCTGTCAATTAATAGCTCTCAAAAGTCTCAAACTATGAAATTGATCCTATAAAGTCCTTAATTTTCACTATCAATCCAATAAGCTACATTGACTCTTATTTTCCAGATTCAGGAATAAAGTTAAAATACTCCTTGAAATATTTAGGTATCACCTTTGAACATAGCCCAGAACTTTTCATGCAAAATAACTTACTAAAGGTTTGGCCAGACATTGATCAAGATATCCAGACATGGGGAAAATTAAGCTAACTTTCCTTTCAAAAGCAGAAATTATAAAAATGAATATTCTTCAAAGACTACTCTTTCAGCTAAATGCAACAAACTTAATAGCACAGAAAACCTTTTTTAAGAAATTGAATGTAGCTTTAACTAAATTTATCTGGTATCCTAAGTCAGTTAGAATTAGTTACCAGAAATTAATGTATCCAAAAAAGTGGGGTGGATTGGGATTACCTGATTTCAATCTATATTATGACATAATATCTTCAAATAGGATTATACCAATTACTGATTATAATCCCAAGAGTAAATAATGGTATCCACTTTGGATCAGACTATGGTATAACTATATCAAAAACAGTAAAATGAATCCCAAAGCCCTTCCTTTCTTAAATGAGGAGAGCTTAATGGATAGTAATATTTACTTTTCCTTAAAACATAGAATAATAAGGTTTCAGAAATTGCTGGAAGTTTTAAATCTAACAAGTACTTATATCCTCTTATAACCATTACATCTGAACCCAAATCTCAGATTAAATAAAGCGATATTAAATCTGAACAACTATACACTCATTATGGAATGTAAAGTTTGGCATATTTATAGACGTAGGAAAAAGTCTTTAGAAGACATAAGGAATGTTCTCGACCTTCCAAAAGGATACATCATAATGCTAAGGCAAATCAGAGAACTGTGTACTTCAATATTCTGTAACTTTGAAGCTAACGAAAAAAAACTTAAATACATGTATTACATTATGAAACTTATTAACCCTAAAGAAAAAGATGCTATCTAACACTTTCAATTTAATTATATCTCTTACATAGCAATCATCATGATTGTATTGAAAATACTGGACTGATAGGATCAAAGAATGCTCTGAAAAACAAAAATTTAATTCTATTGAATCAATGCTAAAATGAATCCCTTTCAAAAAACGCATATATGCTCAATTAATGATAAACAACAATGCTTACTTCACCCCAGAAATACTTAACAACTTCAATTCGGAGGTCTCTCCAAACTGTCTGTGCTCTTGCTCACAAATAGCAGATTTACTCCATATCTTCTGGAGCTGCAAATGCACTTATAAAGTATGGTGCTCTCTAAGAGTTAGACCAAAGAGGATAGAATATCAAGAATCCACATTATCATGGGAATTTGCAATTTTGGATATTAGCTCTCAAAAATGACCCACGTTTAACCTACACATTCTAATTAGTCTCTTCTCTGTAATGAAATTGTATAGTACTCAGAACTGCCTAGATTGAACCAATCTATCTTGGGAGGGTTTCAGAAGTTTGACAATAAAGTATATATCAGTACATAAGTATATAAGAATAACCAAAGTAAGTGTTCTTATTTCTTAAAATATTGATGTCTTCTCCTGGATCATATTTTGAAAGATTAGCTGAATGTGGAATGACAAACTATTGCAATTGTTAAATGAAAAAGGGGACACAATCACTTACCATCGTGAGTTTTATGTCACCTCTGTTCTATATATGTATCTGTAATGAAACAGTATGTTAACTGTGACATGATATTAATTAGAATTTGACTGTCTGTAGCACTATTTTGTACATAGCATATATATGATTTTATCAGTGTATTTTTTGTAACTGAAAATTCTCTTGATACACTTCCCTTATCACCACAAACAGACAGAGGTTAGCTAACTGATGCAGTTTTTGTTTATTTAAAAAGCTTCTGACACTTAAATCAATTACTTTTCATAAATCAGCTGCAACTATTTGGCGTCCTCATGACAGTAAGTCACAAGACAACACATCATTTAAACAGTAGACTCTTTATATGTTCAGAATTCACAAGGCAACATTCACCCTTTACAATCAAAATTCAGAAGGCAACATTCACCCTTTACAGTCAAAATTCACAAGGCAACATTCATCCTTTATAGTCAAAATTTACAAGTCAATCTCTACTGAAATACTCTACCAGGAGGAGTTCCTGAAGGCTTGGGCTATGTACCTTACCATTCTCACAATTTAGTAACTTCCTATCTCTTACTTAAAATAACTATTTTATACTCAGATAACCTGGATTTTAGAAATGATCCCTGTCTCCAGCATGTATTTTCAAGCAGATGTTTAATAAAACCTGCACATGTATATCTCTTAATCTTCCAACAGCTACATAAGCAAAATACACTAGGACGCTTTGGGATATAAAACAGAGGTGTTCAGGGTATATAATAACATTAAGAAAAGAGATAAATGTAACTGATAACCCAGGCACAGACATCACAGTGAAACTGTACCCAAGTTTTAGAGTTACAATGCATAAAATGATTGGGGATACAGGGATGCAGGATTCCCATTTAACAGCTGTATACTGGCACTTATACCACCATCAGGAAACATATGCATTTCTTTCTTACTAGGGGTTCTGTCTTGATCTAGATTTATTTATTTATTTATTTATACATACAATTTGTTAACTGGGGTAGAGCACTGATCCCATTGGACCAGTTTCAGTCTCACCCAGAATGTGAGCACACATCAAAAGTAAAAAAAACAAATAAATAAATAATAATAATAATAATTTATACAATGAAAGAGCACACTGAAAATAAAGGTATGGTAAATATACAATAGAAAAACACGATTTAAGAAAGTAGCCAACAGAAACCACTATGTACAATATTTGCATCAGTTAGAGTAGCAACATGTTAGGGGTTAGAGAAGAGATGCTATAGTGAAAATGATAGGCTGTATGTGTTAGAGATTACAGAGACTAGGTGATGCAACCAAAATCAGAGCATTTACAAGCAGCTTGTGCTGTGAAATATTTTTTAAGTTGTGCATGAAAGGAGGAGTAGTTAGAAAGGTTTTTAAGATTTGAGGGAAGATCACTTCCAGAGCTTGGGTCAAAGGTAGAAAGGGAGTGGTTAGGGCACTGCAGTCTGATTTAGGCCCTCAGTGGCTATGAGATCTAAGGTTATATGATGGAGGCTAAGTAAGCTATAGGAAAAAGAAGGGTAGGAGTTTTCTTTCAAGAGCAGGAAAAGCTGGGAGCCAAGGACTAGCTTGGCTCATTGCTGAACCATCAGCCAGTTGACTTTAGCTAGTATAAAACAGTGGTGTTCACACTTTTGGGAAAGGGTAATGAAGTGGCAGATGAAGCTGGAGATTGCTTGGATGGTGGTAGAGTGTATTTTGGAAGCAAATGCTACAAGAGGTAGGTAGTACTCAAGTTTGGCTGGAAGAATCCCTTTGCCAGTAGCATTTCTTGTTGGACAGCAGATTAACTACTTAACCTTAGAGGTGGACCAGTCCAAAGTGATCCTTTCTAAACTGTGAATTGAGTCCCGAGGCAAATTGAGTTAATGGCAAACACATGTGCATATAAAACACTATCATACAAAGTACAACTAATATACAGAACAGACAATGAATTTACTAGGACACAGATTAGCTAATGGGCTTTGTATTCAGTGCACAACAGACCAAAGAGAACACTGCAAAATCCTTAAAGTCAAAAAAACAAAGGCAGAAAGAGAAAAGTCAAAAGGTCAAATTTAGAAAACATGAGAGCATATATGGATGTTGCATAAAATATTGAATATATCAGTGTGTAAAACATGGTTTACAAGTGACTACTAGACTAATGACCCCAGAGGGGCTTTTGAGGCTTAGCCAGGTTTCTCAAGAGTCAAACTCCTGTATTTTGTGTCTGTGAGATTTAACACCTCAACCATTATGCCAACCCTGAGGATAAAGTGAGAATCAAACCCTGTAACTTATGTCTATAAGGTGAACACCCTATCCATTATTCCAACCCCAATGCATGTTAGCAATATCAGTCTATTACCTTACAGCACTATAAAAACTATAAACGTTGGCAACATGATGTTATAGTCTCCATCACCTTCCCTACCCTTGGTCAGGTATAAACTGGACAGTAAGTTTGTCAAGTACATTTCTGTGAGGTGCAACTCATCTATCACTGTTTCCATTTAAGAATCAGTAAAAATCATTAATGTGATTATAGGTTTATGGTAATTTCAATCTTCTGAATGAAAGGTACAGGGGATCTTAGCCCTGTGCAAAAATGTTTTTGTTTTTAATCTGGTTGAAGCTTTTTCAAATGGTTTGTTTTGTCCAGCTGAAGCCTTGCCAGATGCAATGAAACTATTTCCACCAAGATAGAAGCCCGTAATTATTTAAAAAAAATTGCATGAACTGTACAAAACATTGTCTATAAACAATGGCAATGAAATAGTTAATGTAGACTGTGTATGTCATTCATTAAATATATCAGATGAAAAGCACTATGGAACTGTATGTGACAAAATGAAGCAGTGCAAAGATCACTGACATAAAGCCATATGAAACATATGACTGCTCACTGATGCAAAGAAGAATCAATAGAAAATTACAAATATATTTTAGATTATACAAACGAGACGGAGAATCTATGAGTCAGTTTACTGAAATTATCATAGAATATGAAGTGAATATAAGTGCTGACATTTCCCAAACATTCCCAAAGAAGCAGTGAAACTTAGAACAGAAAAAAATTACAAAAATATCTTAATTTACAAAACAAATGATGACTCCTTGATGTCTGACCAACTCCAGTTGAATCATGAAAAACTCAAGATAAAAAATGTTTATTAAGATGCCATCATAGTAATGGATGCCACAGCACTTACTGATGACACATTTAAGACCTTAACTACTGGGAATTTTCTGAAGGTCTGTCTCCATGATAATGTTTGTTTTGGGTTATATCCACTTTTTAATTTAAAAGCCTGTTTCTCCAAACTGATTTAACATTTAGAACATTAATGACATGATTATGTATGAAGTACTACTAGGCTGGGATCCTACCTTCAAGGAAGACAAATGAACCGCTGCAGCTTGAATTTTAATTAAAATAATTTTTTATGCCATTTTTAAAGTTTCAACATATACAAAGAAATAAAAAATCACTTTTATACAGAAACACTGCTTTCAGGTCTGCAATGACTCCAAAGTGACAGAATTTGGTTTTGGTAACTTTTATTTATTTAGTTTAAAGAGTACTGAAGGCTACACATTTGTTTTTAGCTATATATAACTTGTATAAGTTTAACTTAATCAATTTACAAAGGCATTTTTCTTGAACTCCACCCTAACTTCAAATGTGAATCTTAGTACTACTACGACAAGATACTATTATGAAATTTTCTTATAGACCCCTTAATAGTTCTACTTTTATTCTATTTAGAAGAGCCCAATAGTTTCTGTGACAAAGGTAGGTAGTGCCAGCACAGCTATCTGGAATTTTGTAAATAATTATGTGTCATTTGTGAATATCAACATGATTTATATAAGATGCTTATGTCACAAAAGTATTAGAACTGTATGCCATGTGCATATCAAACTGGTCTGTACAGACGTGTGTTAAAAAGGGTATTTTATAAAGTGCTTGTGCTGTTTGAAATGTAACAGAATAGAACAGAAATGTACATGCACTATTGTAACTCTTTAAATGTTTATATTTTACCAGTGGAAACTGGAATACAGGAGGTTAACTTCAGAAAAATAACTGAAATTAAATTACTTTGTAGCTACGCCATAAAAGATGGTATTTTTCAGTTTCAATGCAGCAAGGAGATACAATGTCTAAAACTAGGGAGCTTTCTGTATTGTCTCTAGGGTGAGATAATTACTAGCCTTGACATGTGAAGGGATGTAATTATTTTATGACTTCTAGCATCTGCCAAAGATCTGAGGTCTATGTATTTTCACAGATAGATGCTAAATACTACCAAGCTTCCAGCAGTGGGGGTTTCACCTGGGATAGTCAGGTAACAAGAAATGATGTCATTCTGCAAGCTATCCCAGCACTAATATTTGAGATATTAATTTGAGGTGTCTCTTAATGAGACAGTGCATTCTGTATTCTATCTTGGACCTGACAAAAACTAGAAGATCCATTCACCACATCTGCCTTGCTCTGATAAAGTAAGTTACTAGGGAATAGTATAATTCTCTTAGATATAGCCAGGAATATAGCAAAGCTTAGTTTAAATATTTTTCTTTATTTATTTGAGACTGACCTGCAATGTTGTTTTAAATATTTCTTGTGGTTTTGAACTGTGATGTCACTGCGCATATATATACTGAGTATTTTCCTGTTCTTTTATTATTTAGTATTAAATATATATAAACCACTCATTGTGGCTGATCTGTCTAGAAATATTTAAGTTTTGAGAGTACTTGCATATTTATTTGGTGACACTGTGTGGGCCACTTCTAATAACCTTGCTATTGGTCAAACTGTCAGTTTTATTAATATTAATATTACACAGTAAGATTGGACACTCTTTGTTAAGGGCCTTAAAGTAGCTGATAAGGAGTTGGCTGGTGGTAGTGATAACTACCTTATAGTCTGGGCAAAAGGAGGTGTGTGTGTGTGTGTGTATAAATCAGACTTCAAAGAGTGTGTGTCAGCTACTTGGGCAGGGACTGGTTGGACAGAGAAGGTGCTGGAGGTTTTGGGTTGGCCACTCAGCTGAGATCTCAACTCTCTAGCTATGCCAGTGGTAATAATAACAAAAAATCTTAAAAAAAAATTAAATCATAGCATTTATTCGAGTTGCAGACTTCCTATCCTTCATAAAATATATAATAGTGCACAGTCTGTCTTTCTAGCAGCTTTCTAAGTTTATAGTAGCAAAATTTAAAATCTGTCCCTATTTTTGGGTGTATGTCCCCCCATTATTTCTAGATTTGTCCAGATTTCTTACAATGCGAGGTTGAGAGGTTTGTTCTCAGAATATGCAAACTTTGTATAAAAATGTCAGAAAAAATTACATTTCCCTAGAAAACAGTATTATATTTGGTTCTAGTTTCATAAGAACATACCGGTACTATGACTCTGATATATACTGAGTTTGTAAGTTTGAAACCATGCAAAGTGTGTATTTTTTGTGAAAGGAATGGCAAAGCCAGGCTATGCAAGATTACCGGTGATATTTATTAATAAAGAATCATGTGACTATAACCATACCAAGTATTATACCAAATTTATCACAATGATGTGTTATGACATTCAGATACAAAATGTATGTAACTGTTGTTATACCTGTAAAGACACAAACACAGTTTTATCTTCTTTGATGCCATTTAATGCACTGAAGGCTAAACTAGGGGAAGGGATCATAAATCCAATGAAAAAATGTTTATTTTCAGGAGAAATCATTTGGATTTTTACTTCTGATGCCGGAACAACTCAGTAAAGCACTACTACAAGCCATTTCTATACCCAGCATACTGAAGAAGTTTACCAGGGAACTCGCAGTAAAAAAGTCAGTACAACACAAAATGTGGTATTGGCAATCAAAGCACATCAACTTAAGCCACAGAATCCTGCCTCTTAAAGGCTATGCCACTGCCACACTTTGGTATTATTTTCTAAACCATCAGTGAATAATAATAGGGTATTCAGCTACAAAATACATTTAGGAATGCAATTCCTACCTTACAGCTTTCAATGCAGAAAACCCATGAATTTGTATCCACAGTTATAGCCACTTGAAGGTTTGGCACTGTACTCTTGGTATGTTACAAATAAAAAAAAACAATTTTGGGTGAAATGCATAGGTTTTTACTTCTGATATAATGAGAACTTAATGCACACATATTCTGAAGAATAGTTTTTCCTGTCCTTTTATGCAGAGATCAAATAAAATCCAGGCTAAAACCAGCCATTCCCTGATTGTAACACAAGCTCTCTGAAAAGCTGGATTCGCTATCTTTATTTGAATGATGCTATATGTCAATTCCATCATGGCAGTTCTCATTGAAAAAAAAAACAAAATAACTAACTGTAATCGTGTGACAATAGGAGATGCTGCCAGCCATGCCAGGAAAAGTAGGGTAGTGGATGTATAACTTATACCAGCACAGCTAGCTGAAATTTTGTAAACCATTACATGTCATTTGTATATCAAACTGATTTGTACAGATGCGTTATGCTGAAAATGTATTTGTGATGTTTGCTTATGTTAAAATGTATCAACAGTGTGCCTTGCTGGAAGGAAAAGAAATGTTCATGTAATATTGCAACTGAATTAAATGTATACATTGTAAAAGCATATATTGGAAGGGAAGAGGTTAATCTACCTGACATTGAAAATATTCTTGAAATTATTACTTTATGGCTTAAGCCATAAAGACATTATCCCACAGTTTTGAAGGGAGCCAGAGGTGCAATGTCTGCACTAGACAGTAGGCTGTAGCTTCTGTAGAAAGAGTGGAATGGTTTTATGGTTTTATGCCTTCCAGCAGGTGCACCACATCTGAACAAAGCTCTATCTCTATGTATGGTAACACATAGGTGCTAAAATCCTGTCAGCTTCTGGTGATGGGAGACAGTATGGGAAACAGAGTCAGATGACCAGATGTGATGTCATTGTGTAATCAACTCTGAAATAATATTTAGATATTAGAGGAGATGGAAGTCTCAGGAGCATTCTGTATTCTGTCTTGGATCTGACAACAAGGACCACTCACCCATCTTGCTTTGCTCTATTCAGTAAGTAGGGACAGTAATTCTTTTAGTCAATCAGAATAGATAGTGAGACTAGCTAAGTACTGTTTTTATAGCTGTATGAAACTTTCCATCTGTGTTATTTTTAATATTTTCTGTGACTGAAACTATGGTGTTTACTGTAAATAGATATTTAGTATTTTCTTGTTCTTTTATTGTTTATTATTAAATATATTTAAACTTTTCATTGTGGCTGGTCCTTTTTAGAAAATATTTAAGCTTTGAGAGTATTTGCGTATATTTATTTGGTTGATAACTGTGGACACTCCTGAAAGCCCTGCTGTTTGGTCAACATTACCATTTGTATTAATACTAATTTCACACAGTATATTTGGGTACTCTTGTAAGAGCCTTAAAGTAGCTTGCAGGGGTTCTGGTGTCAGTGATAACTACCTTATAGTGTGGGCAGAAGGGGGCCCAGCACGTGCCTCTGTGCCAGCCATTCCCAGCTGTGTGTGTGTGTGTGTGTGTGTGTGTGTGTGTGTGTGTGTGTGTGTTTGTGCAAATCAAATGTCAAAGAGAGTGTGTGAGCTGCTTGGAGCAGGGACACAAAGCACTGGTTTCACAGGGAGGGTGTGGGAGTACTTATCTTGGAATCTCAACTAATGACTCAACTCCAAGTTGTGCCAAGACAAATATAGAGAAGAACCAGCCCCCGGATTCTGCATGTTCCCTGGCAGTTCTTAAGGGAAATTGTGCTTGATGTAGGGAGGTCTACATCTGGAAATACTGAGTGCATCCATTTGTATTCCAAGTGAATGTCCCTCTCCAGTGTTAGTGGTGAGGATTGAGCCTCCTTGATTACTGACCCAGAGTGGAATGTCTCACATCACCTGCCACCAGAAATGATACTTACATTCTCTATTCTCCTGCTGTCTCACTGAGAAGAAAATTAAAAACATAATATCCACAGTAATGTATTTGTGCTTGCTATTATAAGGTACCCCATATCTATTGCCATGAAAAAATAAATGAATGTAAGTGTGTTGTGCTGTGAGCAGTTTGTATTGTTACCGCTGCTTACAGACCTATCTGGTTTTCTGCTAGAAAGAGTTAAAAGACTGCAAAATCACAGTAATGACTTGGAGCTTTCAGACACTAGTCTTTCTCCCAACCACACACCCCCATCATGCTACAGCAATTAACAATTTTATAATGTGATCAGCCTCAGCCTGTAGATTTGATTTCTTCAAACAACTGCCTCCCATAGCTCTCCACCTCCTCACACAGCATCATACAAATAGAATAAATGTGAAGCTATTAAGACTATTAAGAGGTGATCGGTGGCTGGCCTATAAGGCATCTTCTGACCCAGTACTAAATGACCTACTGCACATCTGCAAGTTAAATGGTATCAGAAAAAAAACATATCTAGAGACCTTAACCTCTTCTGCAACATAAACAGAGTGGTTTAGAGGGACAGGTACATATCCCGGAAGATATCAGTTTTCTGGAAAAGGCTACTTATCTACATGAAGCAAAGCTTATCCCAGTCCCTATTCAGATGCACCTTAGAGCAATGGATAGGAAAAAGGAAATTTACAACATGATTGTCCTTGGGCTACTAATGGACAGAGTTAGTGTCTAAATGTCTTAACCTGCAGCAGAGTAACATTTCAACACTTCGTGTTATGGGCCTAGAAACATTCATTTTCAATGGAAAGTATAGAAATAAACATTTTGGCAAAGGTAGTTTGAACACCTAATAGAATAACTCAGTAAGGGTTAAAATGGCCCTTTAGAGCAGTTAGCTTAGTATCATCTATGGACATGTAACATTGCTGAAAGAGATCGCACACAAGACAGAAAGAGAGCTGTGGGTAATCAGTGTTTCTGTTTAATTTATTTTTAAGGTCAGGACCTGCTCTATGCAGCAGTCTATGTCACCTTGAATTGTATATAGCCCTGGGCTGTAAAGATTAATTGTATGAGGTGCAGAGCCATAAGTATGATAATGAATAGTATTCTGAGTAGAATTTTTGATACTGACAGAAGAGAGAGCACTGGCAAAGATGCATACAAAAATGTTCATTTTGAGTTAATTATGTTATGATGACTAGTGCATTGGAGTTCTATATGTCAGATTTTAGCTAGATATTATGAATACAGATTTTGCTGCATTATTTTTTCTGCATAATAGCAGTCAAATGCTTCTACTGAAGCAAGGGACACAAAACATATGTTAAATGAATTAACTGTGTGTTTGTGGAAAAATAAATATGGCATGTTTTGGTGAGGGTTGAGTCACATTCTGGCAAAAATGTTTGCTCATAACAGATTGTATACATGGTTCTGAAATATTTTCAATCTTGGCTTGAAAAATCATATACCATATATTAGTCAAAGAAAAAAAACATTTGAAATCATATTTTCAGAGAGGGAAGATTTTCTGATATAACTTTTGAAAAAAATGCTAAAGTAGTTGCAATAATTTTTGAATATCATTTTTGTTTAGTTGGTGAAAACAATTAATGTGTGGATCGCATAATGAAGGGTTACTTATAACCATCTTTTTTCAGCTCACTGTTAACTGAAAAACCTAAAAACACATTAAATCTTTTTTACAGGGGGACAAACCCTTTCCAGCAATCGCCACAACCCCCCAAACTCTCTCTCTCTCTCTCTCTCTATATATATATATATATATATATATATATATATATATATATATAACAACTATGTGGTTGAACCACAGTGAAGAAAATGGGAAAACCACAAAAAGTACACCATCTGTTTGCACAATACAATATACTGGGACAAAACTCACCACAACATTGAATTCTCACACTTAAACCATTCAACCACCAGTGCAGCGAATACCCATAGGTAAGCCTATAATAAATACAGATATGTGGTTAGTTTTATTACATCTAAAGCTAATGGTAACTTTAAGAGAAATTCATGCTTTAGTAATGGGTGATGAGGCACTAAGAGTAATGTATGATAGAAATATTAAAATAAGGATTGTTTATGTTGAATCAGAATACCTGGTACAAGATTAGACAGGTGACAGTGCAAAGACTATGATAAGCAGAAGATGTAAAGTAAAAAAATGAAAAAAATATAACTGAGAATACTAAACTTCTGTTTATTGAGGCATTTGATCTTTTGTGTCCATCTGAGGATGAGCAAAATGGCTAATTCTCTATGTAGCCTGAACAGCTATGACACCACGTTTTAGTCCTAGTTTAAATCTGAATATTAATATTCTAAATTTGCTACTGTTAATGCTGCACTAAGATGGGTCATTTTAAGATAATCTGAGCTTAATGTTTTGGCTGCTAACCCCTGTATGTTGTACATTCCTCCCATCAACATTGTTTGCCGTCTGCTTGTCTGATGCCTGTGCTCTTCCTCCCTCACTGTGTTACCCCATACCCTATCAATCATGTCTGTCTTCCCCTGTCAACTACCATTGCATTGTTACCTACCTATAACTTCCTTGACTTCCTTCCCAATAAATAAAAATGAAAAAAGGCATCTATACCTCTTGACTTCACAGATGTTTAATTAACTGAGACTTGTAAGCAAAAAAAGAATAGATTATGTAGTTTTTATACTTCTAAGCTACAAGCAAATGCTGCACTCTGTGACGTTCACAGGCTTATGTGATGTTGCAGGGCCGTGAACTCACCAAACTATTGTTACAAATGGATTGCGGCTCTGAAGTCACCAAAACTTTCAGGGCAGGGGGAAGGAAGGACTTGGTTTTGTTGAAAAGCCAGGTGCTTCAATTTTCCTAGACACTGTGTGAACTTGAAGTAGTGTGCAGTCTCCAACATGGGAATATAGGGGTCTTACCACTCTATAATCATTAGAGAATTATTTTTTTCGAAAATGGAATAGTTAGCTTTCATTTTTGTTTTGTTGCTGAAATACAGTCTTTTGATATTTGATTTAGTGCTTAAATCCTTCAAGATTTGAGGGTGGTCTGATCATGTTTAAATGAACCACTGCTTTGTGCATTGGGTTTTATATACTTTTTTATTTTATGTTATTTAATTGTTAACCAGGTATTGTGGACTGATCCATAGACTGTTTTCAGTCGTGACATGCTCTAAAAAGCTCAATAACATAAATAATACAGCTATAGCTAGAAGCTATAATTCATTTTTGTTTTTCAGTTTTTTTTCCCTTCAGTATATAAGCTGGGCTGGGTTATACATTACTGCGTACAGCATTATGAAGTTGTTACTCTGTTCCATCATAATAAAACTCCAGTGCTGCCTGTATTGTTACTATGCTTGAAGCATCTTTCTGATCATGCCTGCATGTAATAAGGATAGTATGCAATAGTAGTATTTATATAACTTTGCTTTGCATATTTTTGGTATTCTGTGTCTCTGGTGAGTTTCTTTCTTCTTGCAGCTGACAATTCAGTTTTGGTACAATAATGTAATTCACCTTAACATAATTGGTAGAAATGAGCATTTAAAGACACAGACACAACTTAACTTGATGATTTATACAACTCAAACATGACAATTTATACTTATACTTGAACTAAGAAAACATATTAAGTTATAATAAACATAAATTTCTAGCATCTTGCCATTTTGATTCACAACAATTCAAAGTTGAAAATCTAATATGCAAAAAGTTTTGAAAGTAAAAATAATAGAATTAAGTAAAATTAACATTTATTGATATAAGTTAAAACGCAAACAGTGATTCAGCATGTTGAATTCTTGATTACTAAAGCCAGTGAATTAATAACATGCTTTTATACTCCCTACCAAATTGTCTAATCAACAGAAAAACATTACCATGAGGAATTAGATGAAAATAATAAAACAGAATAATTTAGAAAGATGTAAACAATATACAGAGTGAAGGAATCAAAACCATCCCATATACTGCTCAGTTATAAAAATAAGTACAGTGGCAAATGATTATTATAAATAAAACGTTAATATGTTTATATTAAATGTTTCATATTCAACTAATTGTTTAGTCCATCAGCATGTCACATGCTATATGTAAATATGAACCAGACTTATTTTCTTTGTAAAACATAGAACACCACTAAATACAATTTAAAGTGCATATATCTATACATGATCAAAAGCTAGGCAATGAATAGTCTTAGTATGTGTCTGATTAAAATGTGTGGCCATTAGATTAGCCTTAAAGGCATTCCAAATGTCTTTATATATTCCAAAATATAAATTCTTCCTTTTCATTTAGTTTGGCTTATATAACATTTGTTACAGGGATAACTAATGCCATAAACTTCTCCAAAACAATAACAATCTTATTGTTCCCTCGTTAGAAATGTGTGTCCATTAATAAAATGTGTAACATTGTTTTCCTTCTGGGGCAAACCCAATGGCATTTACAAACTTTGTAGACTATATGTATCAGTCTTTTGGTGTGGGGAAAGTGCCAGAATAGACTAAATTAAGCATATTGGAATTGTTTGATGAGAAGTGTGAGAAGCAGTAAAAATTGTATACTTTACTAGCTATTGCAGTGTAGGTGATCTTAATAATTTGTCAGTTGTCCCTAAAACATTTGAAGTCTTCATGTTCTGTGTAGTGGTATTCTCTTATTTGTATTTGCTTATTTATTTATTTTTATTTGTTTGTTTTTTTTAACTTATTTTAATGTTTTCTGTCTGTAAAGGTCTAAAGGGATTTAGTTTCAACACAATGAGTGCAACTTTGAAAAAACTTTCTCAACATCAGATAGACTGAGAGAGGCTTGGATAGTAACTGTACTGCCATTGCTGTCTGTTAAGGTAATTAGTATTTTTGAATAGCAGTTTCTGTTGTGGCTGTGAGTATTGGCTCTCTTACATCTAGAAAGACAGGTAGATGTACTTTAAATATACAGAGAAAACAAATAGCCAAATACATTGTTAAACAATCATTCAAGCATCATGATAGGTGAGCTACCATAACTGTATGGGATGCTGTCGTAATAACCCAACAATGACTGGCATCAGATCTGAGTGACCTTCCTTAATAAGGACTTACACCATATATCTGTTACTTCGGAAGCAGTTTCAAGAAGTTACATGTGTATCAAGCAAACATACTTGTCAGTAATGGGAAATTTCAGCATACATAATTTGCAGAGTGCTTTATCCTCGCCTTACACTACATTGTCTGTCCTCTGTATACTGCCATTTTATATGCAGTGGGTGATTTTCTAAATGTTAAACATGCTATCAAATATAGTCCATACCCATGTGATCTAGTCTTCTTCTGGAAACATAGTGCTGCTCTAAGCATATTGCACAAAGCTCCTTTTGTCAAAAACTTCCCTTATGACATAAATAGGTATTTTGCATGCTATATATGTAAATATGTGGCTTCCAATTTATGATAAATATTACCTTTTGTTTTCCTCAACTTAATTAATTCAGTTTGGTCAGATATTGCTTTTAAAACACTTTTTAATTAAATAATACTGTTGGAAACATATGCTTTGATTTTCATCCTAAAGTGAAGAAAACACATGAGCTAAGATGTTTTAGACTGAAAATGAAGTCAGTGGCTGTGTATACATTGCATGTAAATATTCAGACTGTGGCACGTCCTGTTTATACCACATCTGTGCTTCTTTGACTTTTAACTATTTCTTAGATTGAATGTTTAAACAGAGTTCAGTAATGTGGTTTACTTCTGTCATCAAATACTGTATTTGTTTTTTCAGTGCTTATATGAATGTGATTGCAGCACACAATCTCAGAAAATATGTTTATTCATTCCATGCATCATTTGTTTATCAGGTAAGTGCACTAAATGGAAGCTATTTCTAGATACAGCAAACTTGAAAGAATGCAATCTGAATAAATCAATAAAAGTTTACTAGATGTGTTTTTATATAGAAGTGCAGTTGATTAGAAACACAGGACTATTGTTTGTTACATTTTTAGCACAGCTTTTTTACTGACATGACACAGACTTGTGTGGTGCCAATAGCATTAAGTACTGTGTTCTGGAGATTGTGCAGCTAGACAGGTAGAGATTCTAATCTCACAGCAGTCAACTTGAGAGAGTGTCTGAGGGTGTTCATTTGACTATCAATCAGGAGACAACTTTCTATGTTGATTATGGGCAGAGGCAGTCTGTAAAATGACTCAAGGATCCAACATCCAAAGACCAACTACCCTGATACTATCCCATCTAATATATGGAGAATTAAGATATCCTATTGTCATATCCTGGGTATTATTGGCTAGGCTTGTAAAGGTTCTTGTGCCATTAGCCAAGTACCTATGAACCTATAAAAGGCCAGTATTTAAAATGTATAGATAGAGCACTTTTATTCAGTTTAATGAAGTATATAAATTAAACAATGAATTTGTGACACACCCTGTGGGTGACTAGCTCTGTGTGATCCTTCATGGTTACCACATGGTTCAATTTCTTTGATCTCCCCTAATAGATTTACCTGGGAAACAAATAAGTAAAAACCCACAAAAAAGTTTGTTTGACATTTGTCATATATCTTTACTCTTTATCCCTCATCCTGATCCCTGTCAGACCACCACATGTATAAATACATAAAAAAAAATCATTTTAGATATTTCAAGATGAGCTTGACATAACATTTTCAATGAAGCAGAAGTCTTGCAGACTTAATGTTGATCTTTAGGAATAATTTGGAATAAGACTATCTCAGTTATTTTAGTCCAGCCCTTCAGCATCTAATATCAATACCTTATTACCCATGTCCACGTCTTTTAAGTTTTTCTGAAATAGGTAATCAAGTTCATGCCCAATCAATCACATTGCATGTTCCTTACTTGAAAAACTGAAGTTTTTTCAGCTGCTACAGTGCAAATGCTAGGCCTTATTCCTTTTAAAATTCCTATTTCTAATTTCCTCTTTGAAAACAGTCTCATGTTGCATAAGCTTGTTTTTTAAATCTTAAAATATATCCGAATGCTTACTGATGTGCTTTAGTTTATTCCCTGACCGGTGGATTTGTTTTTGAATGAATGTGATTCATTATATATAAATGGGGTCTTCAATTTTTAATACTGTCCTGATGAAATTCATGTTGAGATGAATGAAAGAGCTTAACAGTTTTACGTTGTATTCTTTTGAATGAATAGGGCTGTGGTGTATCAGTCAGTGTTTGATTATTTTATTGTTATTATTTACACTGGTGTGTAGTTTCTTGGCTCTATGTTTTCTAAATCTTCACTTTAGAAATGCACATTGTAGGTGCTTAACTGCTATCCATTCTAACTGAATTTAATTTATTCAGTTCCTTTTAAATAAAGTACGGACATTAGTGTCTACTGTTATCAAAACTGATGTTTCTTTTTGTTCCTTATAAGCAACTTTCATACCAGCAGTAAAAACTATTTGCTTATGATGTTGTGTATGTGTTTTCAGTACAAGTGAAGTAAGTAGAATGTGAAGCTAGATAACTTGTATTTCTGAACATACATTTCAGCTGTACCTCATTATAAAGAATATTTGTTATTCTATGTTCTAAAAAATTCTGTGTGCCACAATTAAATGGTTTATCATACATTCACTATTAAGCATTTTAAACAAATATCCAAAGTAAATAAAACTAAGCCATATTGATTTATCAAATTCTTGTAAGTTATTAAAAATACCATGAGCTTCCAAGTTGAGGATGTTAGTAAGTGTTTCACATTTTGCTCATTTGTTGTACATTGGGAGAGAAAGTGTTCCAAATTTTGGTAACACAAGGCTGACAGCTATCTTTCCGAATTTCTGTGTTGCCATCAGGATTATACTATTCCAAAGACTAATTCAAAACATTTTTTTATTTGGTATTTTTACCTGGAATGAGTTAACTTTTTGTAGAGTTAAATTTTGCATAGAATGTAACATTGAGGGTCATGATCTGGTCTCCAGTCATAACCATGTTATTATGTGTTTGAGACATGGATGCCAAGAAATTCACCATGACAGTGAAGCTCAAGACTTTCAGCATTCATGTTGAGAACACATAATAACAGGTTATGATTGATGAGATCTGATCATAATGCTTTGTAGTGCATGACGTCTTATCTACTCCATGTTAAAAAAAAAAGGCAACGTGTTTAGAGAGCAAGTAAGGGAAAAGTCAAGTAAAGGAAAAGCCAGGGACAGTTTTTAAATACTACCCTAATTTAAATGAGTTATTTACAGACCAACATCTGTAAACGTCCATGGATGTATGAGGAAAGTACTTAGGGACAGTTGAGAGCAAAGGAATGTCTCTTTCCTGATACTGGATCATAGCACCACTTAGAGGATGTCTAACATTTGTTATACACCTTTAAAGTGCTGTTATGGTCAGGTCTCATGTTACAGCAGCAAGTAGCCAGGATATTATTAAACCATTTTTAGCATAATCATAATACCCCATGCACTAGAAAATGCTTCCTAACAACAATTATGATTGGGTCTCTAATTGTAACACTAAATTATGTCTTGAACATATAATACTATGGTTATGATCAGAGACCCACTCATAATGTCTATGTTATGTGTTTCAGACGTGGATTTTCAAAAATGTTGTTTGCTGAATTTTGGTGACATCTTCTATACCTCCACCAAGGATGTTGTTTGTATAAATATATTTTCCTTAGTGTCTGTTGTCTATTCTGCAGTGCTGTAAACTGTAGCTTGGTGTGAATCCAGTTAATAAACTTGAATACATAGCTCTAGTTGATCCATCTCAATCAGTAATATATGCATACTGTTTGGCAGAATATTGTATTTAAAGGGAAATCTTAAGACAATCATCTCTGTGTATGATTTGTGGTCGTTAAAGAAAAAGTGATTGTGTAGCTACTTTCCACAAACTTTTAATTTATTTTATTTATATATCCTTTGTTGACCAGGTTAGTCCCCCTAGGCTAGTAGCTTCTTTTCAAAGGAGACCAGAGCTGGAATTTATACTACTAGGGGAAATTTCAGCTGGACATTGTGGAACTTCCCCTACTCATTAAGACAGTGCTTGTTCGATTCCTAGCTGAATGGTGGCTAGGAGAACAACATCAAAGGAAATACAAGATGGTGGATAGTATAGAGGTGAATCCTAGTGCAGTGTTTAAAGCTCTACAAGATTCTGAGGAGCTGTTTCCTTGGAATTTGTTTGCTTCATCAGAAGTAAATATTCAAAACAATGATGAATGTTTTTATTACAACCCTCCAGTCAGGAGGGTTGCAGGCTGATATTTTGGGTGAATTGTTATTGCAGATTGAGCCAGACAGTGGTTTTCATGGGGTGGATAATGGGGTAAAATTATGGACAAAATTTAATCAAGGAATTGGAAGCCATTTTGAAAGAAGATTTGCAGATAAAGAAATCCTATGCTGAGACTGTTAAAGAAACTGAAGGGAAAGTGATGAGTGGTGAACAGAGGAAAGAAAATGTCAGCAATCAAAGGAAATTCATGGTGAGAATTCAGAACAAAGAAGAAAAAGAAATGCACAGATATGGCATTTTGGATAATTTAATGGTCCCACTGGGAGTGAAGGCTCAGGAGGTAAGTGTTTTTATTCTTATTCATAAACAGACATTTTGTGACATTATTTTTGAACTGGTTCTGTTCTGGAAAGTTTTTGAGGGGAGTATGAGAAGAAAAAGAGATGTAATCCATGAGATTCTTATGTTGTTAAAACATTTCACAGAGAAACAAAAAAAGAAAATACATATTAAATTCCAACTGAAGTTGAAAAAGAGACTTTTAAGCAAACTTTGTAAAGAAGTTATGGACATTAGCGAAGTCTATAATAACAGAAGATTATGGACTGGGGGATAGGGCTGTCACATTGTACTGAAAATGGAAAAATAAAAAAGTTCATATCCATAATATGATAAATGTAGATGGTAACAGAGATATTGTCAAATACTGCGGACAACCAAAAACATTTTTTTTTGTGGAAAAGATGATCATTTGTTAAGTAAGTGAGATAAGAGAAAATGTTATATTTGTGAAGATGAATTGAAATGTACAAAAGTAACAATATTGGACATTTATAAAATGGATTGGAATCTACAGAAAAAGGATGAAGATGAAGAAGAAAAAGAAAACAAAAGTGAGAATAGTATATGCAGGGAAGAAACAGTTCTGATAAAAGATAAAAAGGAGGTAGGGAATCAAGATCAAGGTAAAAATAGAGATAATGATACAAAGAAAAATGAAACAGAAGATAATATAGAAGAAGTTTCTGAAATAAGTGATGAGGAAGGTTGTTGTGTCTTTCAGCTTTTCCCGGTTATATAAAGTGGAAAATAGTGAAATGTATAAAAATGTTTTGGCAAAAGAGTGAGAGACAGAAAAAGAAAGATTAAATGGATAAGTGTAAAACAGAAAAAGAAAGGAAATGGATAATGCAGATGAGATAAATATTTCAAATGTACTCGATTTCTGATAAGCAACAATACATATATAATTTGTGCTTTCAGTAAATATAAATAGTATCAAAAATATAAGTAGAAGAATAGGCATCCTAAATTAGTGTGGTAAGTCTGATGTTGATGTAATAATATTGGAAGATGTATTTTTGACACGAGAAGAGAGATTGCAAACCAAGAAACTTTGGGGAGGTGATACAATACTGAACCTATGAAAGGAAATTTGCTCAGGCAAAGTTGTACTTTGTAAAAAGTCAGTGAAAATATTGAACATTGGCAATGATGGGAAGATTAATTATTGTAGATCTCAGATGACATAATCAGGTATAAATAGAATTATAGCATTGTATGCCTATGTTGCAAGTAAAGAAAGAGAAAATGTATTTTATAAAATTGTGGCTTATATGTAGCAATTAATATGAATATAATATTAACAGGAGATTTTAATTGTAATTTGAGAGGAAAAAAGAAGAAGGGAGGAAATGATGTTAAGAAAATTGTTAAATTATAAAAATGTGGCAATTTACATATTTGGAATAATAATTTGTGGACATATAGTTGAGGTATATCTAAGATGGAAATAGACTATTTTCTTATATCACAAAGTTTAGCTAAGGCACAGACAGTTGTAACAAGCTTTTCAGATCACTCAGCCATATGGATAGAAATACAAGACTATAAGGAAAATATCAGATTGGGAAAATTAATCAAAATAATACAGGATAAATTATGGGATGAAATGATGAAATGGAAGAAAGAAAGAATAAGTATGCATTTATGGAAAGATCACACTTCCACTAATGTGTTATAAAAACTGGTCTGAGTGGTGGCTAGATTTGAAAGAAGAGTATAAAAATATTTTTTAAAATGACAGTCAGATGTAAGAAAAGTAGAAAAATCAATTATAAAACAATGTATATGGCTGCTTTAAAGGATTTGGAAAGGAATGATGGAAAATATTATATGATAGGATAATTTATGAAAAGAATCGAGAGAAAATTAAAGTATTCTTATTTAAGCAAAGATATTATTTACAATGCAAAAAAGGAGAGTTATCAGCTTATTTGTGTAGCACAGATAAAGACAATACCAGTATAATGAGAGAAATGAAAGATGATAGAGGACAGGTAAGAAGATTTCTGGAGCAAATAACGAATATCATAAAAATTATGTAAAGAAAATGTTTCAAGGTAGAATGAAAGTACAAAGAAAAAAAGAATGGCATGTTAAAAATTGACAGAACAAGAAAACAATAAATTGGAAAATAGGATTTCTTTATATGAATTAGATAATATACTTAGATATGTTAATTTACAGTCAGTTTCAGGATCAGATGGAATATAATACCAATTTTATAAGCATTTTATACACTAGCAGAAAAATACTTCTTAAAAGTTATGACTGAGTGGTTAAATGAAGATTTTATTCATAAAGATTTATGCAGTGGCATAGTTTAATTTGTATGGAAAAAGGAAGATAAAATTAAAATTGTAAATTGAAGACCTATAGTATTGAACAATACAGATTATAAGATTTTTATGAAAATAATTCAGAAGTTAATGGAAAGTAAAAGAAAAAGTATCATGGAAGATAGAATATATAGTTTAAATGGAAAAAGATGTCAGGAAGTATTACTAATCATAAAGAAATTGTTGATGATATGATAAACAGGACTTATGAGACCAAGATCATGATAGGAGATTTAAAATAAAGCTTTTAATATAGCACAACATGAACTTTTGTGAACAATTAAGGAAGAGTATAACATTAGTAAGAAAATTAAGAATGTATATTGTTCTTCATATAATAAAAATAAAGTAAAGGTTTAGTGAATAGATGGTGAAGCAAAGAAATAGATATAAAGAATGGCATATGTCAAGGATGCCCTATGAGTAGGATATTATTAGCATTAGTTATGAATGTATTAGAGATGTAAATCTGCACTTGAGAGGTGCTACCTATATTAGTAATTAAGGGATAACAATTTTAGTCATTTGTACTTATGTAGATGATGATATATTGATTACGAGAAACAAAGTCTAAATGCAAGAGCTGAGATTTTATGAGTGGGGCAATGAAGCATTTGCATTCCTTGATACAATAATAAGGTTAACCCCACATTTCTACTATTGTAGGATATAAACAAAGTCCACAGAAACTTGCATCTCAGGACAGTACTCCCTCGTATCTTTGCTTCAAATCTAGTAGTTGTCATTGAGTTCTATTTCATAAGTGGGTTGCTGCTACACATTTTGTGAAACAAAAATAGGAAAAAATGCCAAGGATGAAGTGGGGGGCTCCCACCTCCCCTGCACAGTCAGGTATTGGAACTACCCTCTGCATCCCTTACTAAATATAATCACCTCCAAGGTGAAAAGGGGAAAAGAGATAAATTTGTGCAAGGTGTCCAGTTGGTGAAATGGGACATTATCAAATAGTCACCCTTAACTTCCTCTCCAAAGGTCACATTCCTTGAGAAGAAGTCACTGGAGCTGGCTATCCCTTTGGCTGGTCCTGATGGGTCTGCAGGTGAATTAATAGCTCCCCTTCCAGTTCACTTGGGGAAAAGCACATTTTTGGAGCTGGATTGGAGGGGGTCTTCATTTGGATTGGAGGGGGTCTTCATTTGGAGCCCTGTCCTTGTGCAGGCTCACTCCCTTCTTGGGGCATGGGATGATAGGTTATGCTCTATTTCTTGTGATGTGATAGCACCACCTGCTGCTCCTTAGAAGAAAGGATTTTTCCCCTTTTGGGTCCCCCTTCATCTTTTCTCTATGGACATATGCTAAAGGAATCCATTTTTCCTCCACAAGGGCTAGTCTGCCTCCTGTATGCGGAGGACTTCCCCGTGGGAACCTCTCTCCACTTCAGTTCTGAGGCTGTATAGTTACAGCCTCATCATGATGGGAGACCTTCTAGGCTTCTTTTTTTGGAGTGCTGTGTACATGGTTGGAAGCCTCTCCTTCCCATGCTAGCTACCTTTAGGACTTGCCTGGGCTTCCCTGGGAACAGGCATTCTGAATTCCTAGTCCTTGTTCATTCAATTTACCACCCTCTCTTGGGAGGTGCAAAGGCTTCCATACCTCACAAGTGATATTCCTGTGTTGCATCAAAATGCCTGTGTTGGGCAATGGGTTGAGTTCCTGTCTCAGCAGCAGTCCCACTAGTTTCAGTAGGGTCTTTTTCATTCATAAATTTTCCATGCCCATAGTGTAAATGGAGAGTCTCACTGTGTTGATGAGGCAGCTGCACATTTGGCTCCCTTCTTTGAACTTGGGCCCAAGATCCCTAATCAGTGATGTATCCTTAGTTTGACTTAGTGAGTGATCATTGGATATTCCATGTATTCTCCATTTGGGCTTCATGAGGCCATCTCCTGCTTGTGCTTTCATTTTGTAGGTGACTTGAGCTTTGTGGGAGGCAGGTGCGGGAATCACCCTTCTAATAATCATTCAGATAAAGGGGGGATGAATTTTAAGCCTGACTATGGAGTGCCTCCCTGCAGTGGCCCTCTGAAGACCTACCCTGGTAGTTTTCTGAGGGGAATGTGACCCTCTGCTCTCTTTAACCTCCATTGTTCACCTGGGGAATGAAGGAGTATTGCATAGTTCCCACTGGGTGGTTTGGATCATTTTCTTTGGGGGCTGTTTTCTCAGTGGTAGTAAGACTCTGGAATTATGTCATCAGTCTGCTTCAGGGGCCAGGGTAGGTGAGAGTACCATTTGTTGGCTGTGACTGGGAGTTTGAGGTTGAGTTCCAACCCTCTTCTTCCTAGTTTGAAGCAGACATCTGTTCCCCTAGATCATCATGACTTCATCAGCATCTGGTAGAGGAGGTTGTGAGCCATAAGGATGCCTCTGGTTATGTCAAGCAGTTAAGGTTCTTTGGGAGGAAGAAGTGATGCTGGATACCTTTTGGACTGGAGGCTCACAAGTGGGACTCATTCACGATACTGTAGCAGTTCTTATCTATGGTGTCTAGTGATAACATAGGCTGTGACCTGACAATAACTAGACAGACACCCTTCTTGATGGTTCTGCCTTTTGTCTATTCCTCTTCCCTTGGTAGAACTTCAAACTCTGGGGACTGGCTGCCAGCATACGTCTGAGGTCTAGTGTTCCATTAGAACATACCTCTTCATGGCCTCAGAGTAGACCTACTGCAGTCAGTTTCTGTAGTTCTCACTCTCCACTGAAAGGGGAATGACTCTCCCCAATCATGTATAGGGTGACGGGACTAGCTATTAAAATGTTGGCACTCAAAATGCCAAATGCCGACAAGCCCTCCCCCACCCCACCCAAAGAGAGAGAAAACACAAGAGAAGAGCAAATCTTGAAAATTGCTCTTCTCTTTTAAATTTCTTTTGCAGGGGGGAAGCCCCCCCTCCCGAACTTATACAAACTTTGAGATCACCATACCTTGGAGAAAAGGGACATATAAATTTAATCTTTCAGACATTCAGTCTCCATATTTCAGGACTCACTGTAATAGGTTCTGACATTTCAAAAGGTTAATGGGTAATGGAGGCCATTGTGTATATCACCACAGGTCCCTGTTCTCCTATATGCTATATTACTCAAAGATATAGTGTAGTGGGTTTCTGTATCAGGCTGGAGTGAGTTTGTTTCTCCATGTCAGCTTGGGATGGTGATAGACCTGTGATCCATCCCCTGGTCCCATTTCCTGGTGTGTAGGGCAAGTTTTTCCTTTCCCCACTAGCATTTGTATTGTGCTGCTCAACCCTTCAGCAGGGCTGCTATGTCTGCCTCACTGTTTTCAGATCTGCCTCTCCAGTGCTTGTTATCTTACTTAGACAACTGGCCAATAGCAGCTTGTTGCCATGTTATTTCCAAGTTAGGTTATTTTCCTGTGATACTGGAGTCCCATGTCTGTAGGCTCCACAGTGGCAGCCCTTATGCTGACCCCAAAATTGTCCTCCAGTTCCTGTCTTCTGTGTGGTTTTACTGCTTCAAATTCTACCTAGCTTTAGAACTCATTAGGGAAGGTCCTCAATATTGTAACACACACATTCTGATCATATCCATTTTTCTACACAAAGGACCCTTTTTGATGGATCAGAGGTTAACTTTCCTTCAGCTCTTTGTGGGTGGATGGTTTCCCAAATCAGGTTCAACCTTTGGGTTCCCTGGAAGTCAGGCAGGCAGGTGTATATCAGTATACATTTGGTAATGGCAGTGAAGGCAAATCCTAAGAATTGTCTCTTAATTTGTAGGAAGGCACTCACCTGTACATTGAGGGTATTGGCAACTGTGGTATTTGTGTAGTATATATGTTATTACAGAATGCATTATCACCTGTGCATCCTTCCATGAATTTGGAAACTTGCTAACAACCACACTGAATTTTGGTTTGTAAAAAGTATAATATAGGCTTACAAGGTTTGAACCATGGCATTTGTTTCAAGTACTGTGATCTGTAGTGTGTAAAACTAGATAGACAGGGGTTGTAATCTCACTCCAGCCCACTTGGTGTGTATATCTCCCCAAAGAGCAAATGTGATTCCCACACTGACGTCCAACCTAGTATGGCTTTGTACTTTTAAGTTGTGGGAGGTTGCCATAATGGTTAAGGTGTTTACTTTACAGACACAAGGTGCAGGGTTTGATTCTCACATGGGGTATTTGGCTAGGATTAAAATGGCCCACAAGGGCAGTTAGCCTAGTATTAATATATGAACCTATATATTATAGCATCTATGTTAAATCATCGAACGCTTAAAAAAGTGAATGATGATTTATCAAACCCATGTAAGTGAAAGCTTACAATCTTGAATGCTTAGAACAGTGATTTTTTCCAAGGGAAAAAAAAATTGCTGTTCAGCAAAAAAGGAAAGAAAATTGTAAAACATTACATAAAGTGGAGGGCTTCACCCCCACACACCCCAATGTGGGGTGATGTGCCCCCTACACCCCCCCTACTTAAATATACCATCTCCGAGATTGCACTACAGTCACAAAAATGGCAAAGTAATGGAAGCGGCCAAGCAATTTCTTTCCCGGGGAAAGAATTCACTTATATGCCTTTTCACTATTTTGCCTTTTCGTGCTTTCAACTTCAATCAAGATGCATTTGAGAGAATAAGTCTTTGATCATTTAACAGGAACCCATGTTATATACATCAATGTTTATATATAATAGCCATGACTTTAAATAAAGAAAAAAGTAAAGGATTGAGTGATATAGTAAAGTTAGGAGGGCTATCATTTTCAAAAAAGAATTCTCTGTATTAGGAATAAGATTTGGAGTTAAAAATGTAGGTGAAGAACAATGGAATAGGATACTGGATGAAATAAAGGAGTTAGTAGTAAATTTATTAAATGTCCATTGTAAGTGGCATTGGGATATGTTAAAAAATTCAAAGGAAGAAAAATATGTCTAAATGAAGTAATGAGATGTCATAAAGAAAAAAATCCTTTACAGAAACTAAAACTTGATGAAAAACAAAATTAGAGGAAAGAGTGGTATAAAAATATCATGATACAATATTATTATGTTAATCCTTGGGATGAGCCAGAGAGTGAAAAAGTTAAAGCTATAGAAGTATAGAAAGCATGGTGTAATAAGCAAGTAGAATGTCAAGATGTTTTATGGAGATTAGTGATTAATAAATTACAAGTAAGGGGGAAACATGCCATATAAAAAATAAGAGAAAGAGCTTATATATGTTGTGGTAAAGAAGAAACTATAGAACAGGCTTTCTTATAATGTGTAATGGTTGTAAAATTGTGGAAAAAATGATGTAAAGTAAATTTCTTTAAAAATATAAAGGAGGTAAATGAAATAAAGATGGATATGATTATGTGTGGATATTATAACTGTAAAAATAAGGAATATGTTAGTAAAATAAATAAAAGGTTATTGTGTTGACCATTTGGAATGAAAGGCTAAATCAAAACATGTTTAATGGTAAATGGAGACTAGCAGTAATTTTAAGGAAATGTAGATGGTGGTTGTGGAAAAAGGAGTGGGGGTCTAGTAAGATAATGAAGATAAAAGTTTAACATAATGGTGAAAAGTAAGATAATTGTATAACAATAACGAAAGGAATGGAAATTTGTACAATGCATAAATCTGTAAATATGTAAACATGTACGTTTTTAAACAGTATTGTACATACTTTTTTTTTAAATAGAGAACCCAACAATAGGGGTCGTGGGATCTTTTACATCCACCTGAGCTGCCATCAATTCATGCAGATGGGGCCTTGGTTCAATGTCTCATCCAAAGGACTTGAAAATTCAGTCAGTATTAAACAACTTATTTATTTTTACAGGGGGCTAGAGTTAACTGAGCAATATCAGCCAATGGTGTTGTTATATATTTTGACAAGGATAAATCATGGTGCAAAATTCCTGTGGCAGCAATAAACACTTTACTTTTGGGTTAGTATATTTATTGATACAGTAATATCAATATGTATAACAACATTGAAATCAAAAAAGTGCACCTCAAGTGACAAACTGTGCAAAAGGAAAATGTGAACCAAAATGAAGAAAAGCTAAGCACTGTTCCATGACGTGAGAGAAAGATATATCCAAACAAATATAGTACAATAAGATACTTTAATGGAATGGTAAGCACTTTTACAATTATCAATTGCTTTTTCAGACCAACAAACAAATGCTCAGAAATCACTTAAATACTTTATATGGGTTAAGTCAATTAACTAACCATCCAATCACAATTCACTATAAAAATCACATGATAAAACTGCAATAAAAACATATCGATAAGTGTAAGCAGGGGCTTGGGAGGTAAAACATTTACAAGCAGATGCCTGGGAGATGAACCATTTACAGGTTGTGTGTGTCCATAAAGACATAGGTGCTAAACCAGGGATGAACATCCAATTGTCCAAGTTACACTTGAATTGGGTTATGGAGGAGCTCTGCTTCAAATGGATGGGGAGCCTGTTCCAGAGCAGGGGTAGTCTCTTGGATACATACCCGTCTCTCCAAACAGGTCCTATTTTTATCAAAGGCAAGGTTTAAGTCTTTAGAATGGGAAATTCTGGTGCTGTTTGCTTTGCTGATATGTAGGAGGTCAATCAGAGTGTGGCCTAACAATGCCTTGTATACCAGACCCCTCAAGAGCATGTAAGAGACAGAATACAGGGACAGCACCTTGAGGCAGTCTGCACAGGACATGTTACTTATGTCCTATATTCTTTTAGTGATCAACCTCTGTGGACATTCCAAGTGTTGGATATGTCTGGTTAGGTACATATCAAATGGGCATTGTACTCAATGATAGGTCTGATGAATGCTGAATACAGTGGAACAATGGCTTCCTTGGACTAAGATGACATACTTTTGTTTATAAGTTGCACAAAATAGAATGATTTCCTCACTGCTGTAGTCACGTGATGGTCAAAGGCTAGATTACTGTCTATGTGTGTCCCCAAGTCCCTGACTACTGGATTAACTCTTAGAAATGTGTTGTAAATATTATAGTTCCTAGTGGTGAATGACTTCCCAAAAGATACTATTATGCATTTCTTGGCATTTAGTTTTAGTCCATGGCTCTGGCCCAGTTGTTTGTCTGTGTTAGCCCTTCCTGGGGAACATTTGGGTTGGTGGGCAATTCAATGACAAAAGGGAGCAGTCCCAGAAAAATATCTCACCAGAGTTGTAAACCCACTTCTTTTAGACTAGGACAGAAAAATCAATCTCTTGGTAGAAGGTACTGTAAGCAACGACAACAAGAACAGTAGTAGATGAAATGTGTTCTGAGATACACTTTTCCGAGGGCCAGAGAAAGTTAATGATAAATGAGAAGATGGAGCATCAGTCTTGACATTGAAGGAAAGAAACTTAGAGAAAGAAAATACAGTAAAAGAGAGGTGTTAGTTTAAAAATGAAAATACCACCAAGGCAAGGAGCAAGGTACCTTCAATTTAATGAATAGTTAGCACTTTCGTCTTGACAAATATCAAAACTTCCTCAGACAAAGTACAACAAGTCAAAAGCCATTTTTAAAAATAAACCACAGGATCTGACATCATGAATTCAATTAACATCCAATTAACATTTAAAGACACATCAGTAAGTCACACACAAAAGACAGGAGAAATCAGTAAAAATATGTAGGCATATGTAACCATAATACCACATGTTAAAAACATGTTGAAGGCATAAAAACTGATAATTAAAATTAGTGAAAATTGAAGGCACCTTGCTCCTTGCCTTGGTGTTATTTTCATTTTTAAAGTGTTTGTCTCCAGTGGTGTACAGAGGTGTTAGTTTACCTTGAGACAGAGGAACAATAATGAACAGATAACAAGAAAACGGAGAAAATAGTATGCACTGAATATCAAGGTAACCTTGAACTGAGCCCTAGGCAGTGGAAGAGGGTTCTTGATAAGAAAGAACTAGAAAGATGGCTAAACAGAAGAAAAGATTACAGCAGCAAAAAAATAAATAAATAATGTCAGTATGTATAGAAACTGAAAAAGAGCTAATGAGAAATATTGATACCAAAATTGAAAGCGATGTCAGAAAGAAGCTGTAAACAAGCTGATGAAGAATTTTGAATCAAGAACTGTAAAGGATGTCAGTATAGGAACTGAAGGAAATACTAGAACAGTACAGATATGTATGTAGGAACGTACAACTACTGTTGTGTGTGCACACACACACGTGTGTGTGTATATATGTATATATATATATATATACATACATATGTGTGTGTGTATTTATATTATATTCATATATATATATATATATATATCTAAATATATATAGGTATGTGTGTGTGTGTGTAGATAGATATACATATATAAATATCTATATCTATATGTATATATATATATATATATATATATATATATATATGTATGTCTCTCTCTCTCTCTATATATATATATATATATATATATATATATATGTGTGTGTGTGTGTGTGTGTGTGTGTGTGTGTATATATATATATATATATATATATATATATATATATATATATATATGGGTCTACTATGGTTGATTGAAAACTCGCTTGACTGAAAATGAAATTACTAGGACCACTTCACTGAAAACTCATTTTTTTGAAACTCATTTCATTGAAAATTATAAATGGCCTTTTCCCCACTGTAGTGTAACCCTGGAGTTAGTATATAAAGTAAGGGGGGTATGGGTGGCGTAGCCCCCCCCCCACATATTATAAGCATTTTAAACTATACACAGTGATTCTTACAAGCGCAATAAATGTTTCCAAAAGAGAATATATAACCAAGATATGTGGGGGGCTGTGCTCCCCACACCCCCCTTACTTTATATACTAACTCCAGGGTTGCACTACAGTGGGGAAAAGGCCATTTATAACATTCAATGAAATGAGTTTCAGTCAAGTGAGTTTTCAGTCAAGTGAGCTTTCAGTGAAGTGGTCCTAGTAATTTCATTTTCAATCAAGTGAGTTTTCAATCAACCGTAGTAGACCCATATATATATATATATATATATATATGTATATATATATATATATATATATATATATATATATTTATATACTTATTCCTATAAGATGACGCAGGCACTGGGTCAAATGACCAGATACATTGACATCTCTTTGATCAATTCCATTAGGTCAATGCAAACAGATGGTTAACAGGTGTGCAAAATTGATAATCCCTGGGTAGGGGAATATTCCCTTTCCCCAGGGACTGTGCAATCTCAGAGTTATATAGGATATTTAATTAGCAGAGGGTGAAGGCTATGCAGATCCCACATGGGGGCTACAGGCAGGCTTGTTCCCCTCTGCAAAAACACTTGTGTTTGGTTTATTCCACTCTGGGGTAATCCCGGAACATGCACAATACTTGTCAACATCTGCAGTGTCATCGTTATTAGGTCAATATTTTGGATGTTGGTGTAGCTGGTTGTTGAATCAGTTGCCCTACACCCATATGTATATGTGTATCTATCTATCTATCTATCTATCTATCTATCTATCTATCTATCTATATATTTATTTATTTATTTTATTTTATTTATTTTACATTTGTTGACCGGGCTAGTCTGGCTGGATACATGCCCATTTTCAGCAGAGGCCCGAGGAGAAAAGCTCCACTATATACTGGTACATTACATAAAATACATCACTGTAAGATACAACTTATAAGGATCAAAGAACTATTTGAATGTAGGATATTAACAATACAGAAGCATTTTTACAGAAATGTACAGTTCTTAAATTACATCATTTGTACAGAAATGTAAAATTCTTAAAATACTAAATACTGTGTAGATTCCTAATCCCATATTATTAGCAAAAGCAGGAGTAGTAATTTTGAAAAGAAAGAAAGAGGTAGCACACACAAAGGTCTATACAATATAGTATTAACAGTTATGATAATAGGTTCATAGGTTCATAGGTTCATACTAGGCTATCTGCCCAAGGGCATTTATAAGCCTAGCCCATAGTTATGTGGCTTTCGCCACCCCTTTAGTTTGAATAAAAACTATGCCTATCATTTTGCTGTGCCTCTGTCAAGCAGTGACACTGAAGTAATCCCTGGGGTATAGCTGCAATCTCCCATCCATTGGTCAAGATTCCTCTTGAACAAGGCCAGAGAGGTGCTCTGCCTCACATGTACCGGGATTTTGTTCCACAGCATAGGGAGTCTCTGGGTGATGAATCTGTCCCTCCAGCACGTTCTATTTATAACCGTGTCAAGGTTTAAGTCTCCCGCCCTTGTGGTTCTGAGGGATCTAGATTTTTTGAGGTGAAGCATATTCATCAAATCTGGGTTTGACATGGCCTTATATGTCAGGCACAGGTCACCTCCGAGCAAGCTGTATGAGACTGAATAGAGCTGGAGTTCTTTCAGTCGGGCAGCATAAGACATATTTTTGAGACCCTTTATCCTTTTGGTGAGGAACTTTTGGGGCCTTTCAAGCTGCAGCAGGTGTCTGGTCAGATACATTCCGAACGGGGCATTGTACTCAATCATAGGTCTAATAAGTGATGAGTGCAGGGGGACGATGACCTCCCTTGATCTAGATGTGAATCCCTTCATGATCAGGTGGGTGATATAGAAGGTTTTCCTAACTACTTTAGCAACATGAGTGTCAAACGAAGGCTACTGTCAACCTGGGTCCCCAGATCTCTGATGACTTTTTCTGTGCTCAGTGGATTGCCACCTATATGGTAGCTAGGGGTAACCTTGTTTTTCCCGAAGGGTATGACTATGCATTTTTGGCGTTTAACTTCAGGCCATGGCTCTGGCACCAGTTATCCATTTCTGTGAGGCCCTTCTGGAGGATATCTGTGTCAGATGTGTTTTCGACTATGGCACCCAGTTTGCAGTCATCTGCAAACTTTGTCAGCCATAACCCTCCTGTGTTTGCTTGTACTTCAGAAAAGTAGATGCCGAACAAGAGTGGACCCAGGACTGAGCCCTGTGGGACACCACTTGTGACAGGCTTTGAGTCTGACATGGCTCCAGCAACTCTGACCCTGTGGGTTCTGTCACTTAGCCAGTTTGCAACCCATCTTGTGATGTATGGGTTTACATTCAAGCTGATGAGTTTTTCGATGATACCTGAGTGGGGTATTGTGTCGAAGGCCTTTGCCAGGTCGAGGTAGGCTGTATGGACTGCCTTTCCCTCATCAATGGCCTTGGTGACTGTCTCGAAAAAGTCAACCAAGTTTAAGAGGCAGGATCTGCCTTTGACAAAGCCAAACTGAGTTGGATCCAAAGTCTGCAAGTTCCCTATGTCTTTATTTATGAGTTCCATTATGATCCTCTCCATGGCTTTGCAGATAAGGCTTGTCAAGCTAATGGGGCGGTAATTTCCAGGGTCTGTGGAGGCACCGCCCTTATGAAGTGGGACCACAGTCGCCGTGCGCCACTCCTTGGGTGCGTATCCTGAGGTGAGGCTAAGATTAAACAGCTGTCCTAACTGTGGGTTTAATTCCTCGTTGAGTTCATGAAGCACACAGCCGGGGACACCATCCGGTCCCATGGATGCTGTGTTTTTTGCCTTAGTGAGAGCAGTTCTCACCTGGGCGTTGGAGATGTTTGGGGGGCTACAATCCTCTGGAATAGATATCTCTCCTTTTGGGGGGGAGGGGGGGGGAGAAGTTTGCACTGAACCTGTCAGCCAGTATGTTGGCAATGTGTGTAGGTTCAGTAATTTTCACATCATTTTGAACTAATTCTGAGCATATCTGGGAGTTTCCTCCTAGGTTTCTAGCATAGCTAAAGAAGGCCTTATGATTCTCTTTAGAGTCCTTGGCGATTTTTCTCTCAAAATTTGCCTTGGATGATTTTATGAGAGCTCATACATTTGTGCCAGGGCTCAAGTTTTAAGAAATAGAATTGCACAGCAGGGAGCAATGTGTAGGTTTAAGTGAGAGGGTAGATGACAGGATGCAGAGGTGTATTGAGTAAAGAGAAGAGACGTTATAGGAAAAGTAATATCTAAGTGGATATTAGGTGAGCTACAGAGGAGGAGTGATACAAGTAGTAGAGACAGTAGAGAAGTAATGGAGAGAGCTGTAAAGAGAGTTGGGTACTGAAGTCAGTCAGGATTAGAGCAAGGGCATAGCCAGTTGGATTTGAAATGGTACCTTAATTGTTTCTTGAAAAGTTTTGATGAGCCTAGGGAGGTCAGTTCTATGGGAAGTTTATTCCAGTAAGAGCCAACAACATTTGTAAACAAGGAGTCACCAGCTTTATTGTGTGATTTGAGAGTAGTGACTAGCAGTTTGTTTGCTGAGCAGAGGGAAGTAAGATTCCTGTAAGGGGTGACAAGGTTATTAAGTATTGGTGTATTAGTAGGGTAATGGAGAATTTTATAGGTGATAACTAACTGGTGGAGGAGAATCAGATTTTGAAGTTCAAGCCAGCCGAGTTTTTTGAGATTAACACAATGATGGGTACGAAATGGGGAACCTGTGGCAAATCTGGCAATGCTATGGTAGGTTGTGGCAAGTTTCTGAAGGTTTGATTTTGAAAGGTTGATAAAGGATGGGGAGGCATACAATAATGTAGAGATGAGATGAGTTTGGGCTAGAGACACCCTGCTAGTTGGTGTAAGAAAGGGCTTAAGTCTATAGAGGGCACCTATCTTTTTATTAACAGCTTTGATGGTTAGGTCAATGTGGCAATCAAAGTTCAGCTGATTATCTATTGTAAAGCCTAGTAGTTTAGTGGAATAATCAGGTGTAATGATAGTGCCATTGTCAGCCACAATAGAGAAGGAGAAGGGGGCAGACTTAAGGGTAGGCGAAAAAAGTAATAATTTGTTTTTTTTGGGATTGAGGAGGAGACAGATATGTTGGAACCATTTTTCTGCTGCTGTAAAGACTTTTTGGGTGGAAGAATGGAGTTCAACTGGAGATCCAGCAGAACAGATGAGAGTTGAATCATCTGCATAATGAATACATGTGGATGTTGGGAGTGAAATAGACAGGTTATTGATAAATATGGAGAAAAGA